>NW_025537942.1:0-25299 GCF_020615455.1 Coregonus clupeaformis | reverse complement strand
ATACAAAAATGTTTGTGTAACAGGTCAAAGAATTACAGATTTTTGCAACCGTTCATTTTCTATTTTTTATTTTATTTTGTGAGTTGATTTCACCAAAATATTGTATTGTTCAGCATTTCGTGTAGTCTACAGATATTGGGAGAGTTAGTTGTGTAAGTGCGCCCTCTAGAGTTGGTTATATGCGGAGGGATGTTGTGCTTTTCTCAGTCTGCATTGTATTCGGCTGGGAGAGGTACGTGTTCACTTCGGCGTGACATAAACTTGATATACCTGTTAAAACTAAAACGTTTCAGTGCACATAGTAACTTGTATGTATATTATATGATGAGTGTACGTACATTTAATCAAGCTGTGTCGTGAATATAGCCATTTTTGAGAGTTGAGAAATTGCTAACTTAGCTAACCTCGTGTTCTGTTTAGCTGTAAGTTAGCAATCATCATTCTATCCTCTTGTGACGAAGCTCACGTTGTTCTTTTTATGTTAGGCGGATTCTGGTCGAGGGTAGAGTGTTGAACATTTTCTCTCTTTGATGTTGAACAGGTATGTATTCCCTATATCAGGTTAAAAATGTGTTCATTTAAAATGTTTTCATGTATTGATTAGTGTTTAATGGCACTGAAAAGCTCAAATGTGAAGGATTACATGTTGCTTCGTGCATATTACTGTATGTATTACCTGTTTGAAAGATGGTTTATGTCATGTTGCACAGTATTAATATAAAGGCTAAAAGCTCAGAGTTTTTGGCAGAGATAACATGAATATGACACATACATAAGATATACACCAGATGCAATGTTTATTTTCCAATGATGTTGTATTTTATTCCTTGTATTTTTGAATGTGATTATACTGAGTCTGCATTGTATTCGGCTGGGAGAGGCGGATTCTGGTCGAGGGTAGAGTGTTGAACATTTTCTCTCTTTGATGTTGAACAGATTGAGAGAGTTGTACACAATAAAGTGCCTTCAAGTACGCCAGTGTCTTGTCTTCAGTGCACCGGAACACAACGCAGTAGTCGGCAACGAGCAGACCGCGCCCGGCTACATTGGTGCCGTGACCCGGATTATCTTCGCTTCAGATCATCGCCAGGGTGATCGCCGGTGGCTGCTGTGACGAGTAGGAACCTCTTCGGAATGTTACAAGTATAAGGGCAAACATTAATGTGTAAATTGTAGCTCTTAATTGCTTACCTCAGCTACTTCTATCATTGTACAATTTTTTTTCTTCATATTCACATGTTCTGGTGATTCACATATCATTACCATAGTCTATTACAACTTTCTATTTAAAAAAAAAAAAAAAAAAAAATGGCTGATGGCAAGGATGCGCAGACACCATTTAGTGTTGGAGATGCTGCAGACATTGCAAGCAGCGTTAGTTCAGTGGGCTGTCCTGCATTTTCATACACTCACACCCAAACAGATGAACATTCTCCACGTCAGCCAGTGTCTAGTTCACATGTGAGTTCTGCAGACCTAGGGAGTCTCATCACACAGTTAGCTCATGAAATAGGAGAGAACATTGCTAGCCAATTACAGAGATCTGTTGGTAGTGCAGATAACCAAACCACTCCTACGCCTAGCCTGAACTTAGGATATGGACAGTCTGATTTGAACATGACAGGAGTAAAGTTAGTCATGAAGACAGATGTCAAAGAGCCGCCGTACTTCAGGGGTGATGGAACAGACAAACACACAGTGCATGAGTGGGAAGAGATTATGAGCGTTTACCTGAATAAGAGGGGTGTACACCCGCAAGAGCACTCCCAGGAGATAATGTCAAGACTAATGGGAAAGGCTAGAGACATTGTTAAAGTTACCCTGCGCAGTATGCCATCGCTGCAGCCAGCTGAGAACTCCAAGCTCGTCTTTGATATTCTGAAACAACATTTCAGTGAGTTAACCTACTCCTCTATGCCTTTAGCAGATTTCTATAACACACTTCCTCTGGCTGGAGAAAGTCCCATGGACTATTGGATACGCTTGAACAAGGCTGTGGATGTCGCAGATGAGTGTCTGAGAAGGCAGGGGCGAAACATTGAGGACCCCTCTCACGAAGTCACAATGATGCTGGTGAAACACTGTCCCGACCCCGCTCTTGCAAGTGTCCTAAAGTGCAAAACAGCTGAAAAGTGGACAGCAAATGAGATTCATGAACACCTCGTTGAACATCAGAGAGAGGCTAGAACAATGTGTCAAGCCAAATCTTATCGGCCAAAGAACATTGGTGCACATGCTCAGGCATTAACCACAGAGACAGTCGCTGCTGAAAACCCAACAGACCTTACTGGTTACCCAAAGGCAATGGGGCTTCCATCCTCTCCTCAGACAGAGAGCATCTGCATGCAGTCTCTCATTGGCTTGCTGGACCGTGTGCTAGAGCAGACGGCACACACAACAGCAGTCGTGCCACCAAGCAGGGGGCCAGCAGCCATTGTTCAGAGTAGATGTAAAGTCTGTCAGTCTGCCGAACATTCAACTACTGCACACTGTAGACAGGCGAACCTCTGTATGGGCTGTTACAAGCCCGGCCACTGGAAGAGAGAATGCCAACAGCGCCGGCCAAGAATTAACGCTCAGCCACAGTTAGCGCACACACCACCTAACTCTGAGCAAGTTGGAGCCAGTTTAAACTAGATAGCTCACATACGGAAAGGGGATGTGTGAGCGTTGAAGATTCAACCCTTGAAAAAAGTGAAGAATTGAAGGAAATGTATGTCAATGTCTGTAAAGCAATGTCTGATAATTGCACGGTAATTGTTCAGAATATTCACAGAGTTGAGACGTTCAGTGAGTTATTTCACGCACCGGTGACAGTTAATGGCTGTGCTCAGTTGCAAGGGCTCCTCGATACAGGCTCAATGGCCTGCACGATAAGTGAAGAGGCAGAGCAGAGACTACTATCGGATAGCGTCTTGACCCCACATCAAGAACTCTCACAGCATATCATCCTTGTTGGCTGTGGA
The DNA here is from genome assembly GCF_020615455.1 of Coregonus clupeaformis. Classification (NCBI taxonomy): domain Eukaryota; kingdom Metazoa; phylum Chordata; class Actinopteri; order Salmoniformes; family Salmonidae; genus Coregonus; species Coregonus clupeaformis. The sequence continues at coordinate 22,333 of NW_025537942.1, read as the reverse complement.
GGAGTACAAGTGCGCCCCAAGTGCATGTATGACATGGAACTAAGTCTGTATGGGGTAAAGTGCATGGTCCCAGTTCTGGTGATCACTGGTCAGAAAGACGACATAATAGTAGGCACCAACATGTTGAAACATGTACTGCATCAGCTGAAAAACGAGAACAGTTATTGGACACTTATCTCGAGCAACACAAAAGGGTCTCCAGATGGCGAACAGTTTCTAGAAATGATGACCAGTCTCACAAGATGGAGGGGGTGAAGATGTCCCAGGAAAAGTAGGGACAGTGAAGCTAACTCAGGCGGTGACTCTCCTTCCCAAACAAGAGTACCTGCTGTGGGGAAGACTGCCAAGTAATATACCCAAGTCACCTGGGAGTACAGTTATGGTGGAGCCTACAACCTCCAGGTGTGTGCCTCGGGGCATTATGGTGGGGAGAGTGGTAACACCGCTATGGGGAGATGGCTGGACTCCCATGAAAGTCACTAATATCTCAGACAAACCACTCACACTGAAAAGGAACAGCAAGCTTGCGGACGTCTCTACTTGTGTTGCAGCTGAAGATCTCACACTGTTCCAGGGTTCCTGTCAGAGTGATGCTGGCTCTGTTGGAGTGACTCATGTGAAACAGGACAACAACGGTGACCTGAAAGACAGACTGCAGAAGTCTGGTCTAGGAAATGTCGACATTGATCATTGTGAAGCGAGCCCCTCCACCAAGCTCCAACTTGTGACATTGCTGGAGAAATATCAGGATATATTTTCAAAGCATAATCTTGACTGTGGAGAAGCCAAGGGCTTTGCCCATAGGATCCGCCTCACTGACGACCGTCCCTTCCGTCTTCCATATCGCAGAGTGCCGCCAGCCCACTATCAAAAGCTGCGCCAAGTTCTCACCGAGATGGAGGAACAGGAAATCATACGGAAATCAATGAGTGAATATGCTTCTCCACTCGTGATGGTTTGGAAGAAAAATGGCGACCTCCGGATATGCACAGACTTTCGATGGCTGAATGCAAGAACTATCAAGGATGCTCATCCTTTGCCCCATCAATCGGACTGCTTGGCTGCCCTTGGCGGTAATGCTGTCTTCAGCACCATGGACCTCACGTCTGGATTTTATAACTTGCCCATGCATGAGGAGGACAAAAAGTATACCGCCTTCACAACACCATTAGGCCTGCACGAGTATAACAGAATGCCACAGGGGCTTTGCAACAGTCCAGCGTCCTTCATGAGGATGATGATGAGTATCTTTGGCGATCTTAACTTCAGCAGTCTCTTGTGCTACCTAGATGATCTCTTGATATTTGCCCCCAACGAACAGCAGGCCCTCAGCAGATTAGAGGTTGTTTTCCAGAGGCTACGGGAGCACAATCTAAAGTTGAGTCCAAAAAAATGCCATCTGTTGCGGAGATCTGTGAAGTTTCTCGGACATATCGTTGACAGTGACGGTGTTGCTGTTGACCCAGAGAAGGTCGAGGTCATCACCAAAATGTCAAAGAGGGACTTGATGGAAGATGATGGCTGCACTCCTTCAGTTCGCAGAGTGAAGTCGTTCCTGGGGATGGTATTTTATTACCAACACTACATACCAAATTGCTCCTCCATCGCAAAACCCCTGTTTGCTCTCACAGCTGGCCAGAAACGGAGAGGAAAGGCCGGGAAGTACAGTCAGAATGCGGGAGTCTACAGAAAGCTCAAACCTGCGGATTGGACCCTTGACTGCGATTCCGCTTTCGCCGGCCTTAAGGAGAAGCTCCTGAATTGTGTGGTCCTTAGCCATCCAGACTTTTCTAAGCCCTTGGTTTTGTCCATTGATGCGTCTCTTGATGGCCTTGGGGCAGTTCTGTCCCAGATACCAGAAGGAGAAACGAAGGCACGCCCGATCGCCTTTGCCAGCAAGACCCTCACTGGCTCACAAAAGAGGTATCCTGCTCACCGACTGGAGTTCTTGGCGCTCAAATGGAGTGTTTGTGAAAAATTCAGCCACTGGTTGAAAGGCCACACTTTTACAGTGTGGACCGACAATAATCCTTTGACCTATATAATGACCAAACCAAAACTTGACGCTTGCGAACAGAGGTGGGTGGCAAAGCTTTCCCCCTACACCTTCAGTATCAAACACATCCCTGGGGTAAAGAACATTGTGGCAGATGCCCTGAGTAGAGATCCGTTTGCTAAATCAGTGAGCCAAAGGTTGATCAGTGAGCCCTATGGAAGTCTTTTGGCCGAGGCGGAGGGAACCAAAGAGGAGAAAGTCCAAGATCTCTTCCGGAGTAAGACCCAGTGTCTCCAGGCACTTGATGCAGGGTGCTGTGTAACTATGGACCCCACTCAAGACAGGCTGGCTGGCAGTCAAGAACCCTCTCATGTGAAATCTGCTTGTGAAGCTCATGTAGAGTGGGAAAGGGGAGCAGAGATAAGAGCAACACAGTTTCTCAATGTTCTTCTCCAGGCGGTGCCCTCAGAACAAGACACACTTCCAGCCCTCTCCATCGGCGAGCTGAGGCACAGCCAGGAAATAGATCCAGTTATCAGGGAAGTCCTGCCACTCATTCAGAGGGGTGAGCCACCACCTAGGCGAGGGAGGAGGAGGTTATCTCTTACGACCCAGACACTGTGCAAGCAGTGGCATCATCTAAAAGTCCAGGACGGAGTCCTATATAGGGTAACCAAAGACCCATTAAGCAGAGAGAAGAGGTATCAGTTTGTGCTGCCTGCTAGCTTGAAGGCCAAAGCTCTCGCTGGTGTGCATGATTTCGCTGGGCATCAAGGGCAGGCTAGAACAGCACACCTCGCCCGACAGCGTTTCTTCTGGCCGCAAATGGGAAGAGACATCAAGGAATATGTGAAATGCTGCCAACGCTGTATCCTTGCAAAGACCCCTGAACCAGCTGCCCGAGCTCCCTTGGAGAGCATTCGCACTTCGGCACCCATGGAGCTGGTGTGCATTGATTTTTGGAGTGCTGAGGACTCTAAGCAAAGATCTGTCGATGTGTTAGTCATAACAGACCACTTTACAAAATTGGCTCATGCCTTTCCCTGCGTAAACCAAACTGCAAAGCAAATAGCGAAGAAGTTATGGGATAACGTATTCTGCATCTACGGTTTCCCAGAGCGAATACATTCTGATCAAGGGGCCAATTTTGAAAGCAAACTCATAGCTGAACTCCTCAGCCTCACAGGGATTAAGAAAACACACACAACAGCATATCATCCCATGGGAAATGGGCAAACCGAAAGGTTCAATAGGACACTTGGCAGTATGTTGCGTGCCCTACCCCTGACAGCTAAGCAACACTGGGCCCAACAGATACAGACTTTGACTTTTGCGTATAATGCCACCACTCATGAAACAACTGGATATCCTCCATTCTATTTGATGTATGGTCGAGTGCCCAGACTCCCAGTAGACATGGTCTTCAAACAAGTCTTGAGGGATCCAGTCGTGGTGAATTATAAGACCTATGCAGAGAAACTGATGGCGAACCTCCATGTGGCTGCCGACATAGCTCAGCAGCATGCGAGGAAAGGACAGCAACATCAAGCTGATGGCTACAACAAGAGAGTTCGTGGAACCCACTTGAACGTTGGCGACCGAGTTTTGTTAGCTAATAAAGCAGAGAGAGGGAAGAGGAAGTTAGCGGATAAGTGGGAAGCCACTATGTATACCATCATAGACCGGAACCCTCAGACTCACGTTTACAAAGTCAGAGACGAAAGTGGGAAAACAAAAGTTGTTCATCGGAATTTGATGTTGGACGTGAGCTTCTTGCCCATGCCAGAACTAAGCGATGAAGAGACGAATGGAGCTGCCTCGGATGTGGCCAGTGAGTTTCAGCCTCCTTCTGTTGATGCTTTGAGTGGCCTAGCAGTAGACGCTTCTGAGGACCGTACATGTTCGTGGTTAAACGCATCCTCTGACTCTGAGTCTATTGGAGAAGCTGATGAGTCTGAGATGGAGAATGAGATGCCCCACTCTCTGTCCAGGAAGTCTGTTCAACTGACACCCACGAGAGCCCAGTCTAAAGAGGTCAGAGGCCAAGGGGAAAATGAATACTCACCTGTGAGAGACTTGTCGGATTCCAGTGACCCCCCTGATTTGCACATGACTGACACTGACTCTGTTGCCCCAATTGATGTTCCTGACTTAGATGAGACAGGGTCTTCGGACGTCAATTCACCTGTTACACTGATTGATAGTCAGATACCCTCCCAAGTACAAGGGTTTGAAAGTCAGGTTGTCAGAACACGTACTGGCAGGGTTGTTAAGGCAGTCGATCGCTTGATAGAGAACATGGTGCAAAAACCACTCACCAAGGGTTTTGTTACAGGAGTCAGAAGGTCACTGTCTTTCCGTTCTTTATTTTAGATACATTTTTGAGATTAAGATATTTTTCTTTATTACCAGTAGTATGACCTGAGTCATGAGATGTTCATAATGGAGGGAAAGTGTTCCAAGATTTCATATGATGTATAAGGCATCATATTCACTAGAAGGGGCAGTAGCCTGATCAACTGCTGTTTTCTTTTAACTTACTTTGTAAGTAGCTTTATACGCTGTATATGGGAAATGGAGTCCCAGGGCTATCTTGGACCAAGTGGACAAGAGTTTTATTCTATATGTTTTTGGTTATTTTCCACCCTCGAAGTGTGAAGGATTTTGGTGAAATTAAAGAGGGGTGAATGTAACAGGTCAAAGAATTACAGATTTTTGCAACCGTTCATTTTCTATTTTTTATTTTATTTTGTGAGTTGATTTCACCAAAATATTGTATTGTTCAGCATTTCGTGTAGTCTACAGATATTGGGAGAGTTAGTTGTGTAAGTGCGCCCTCTAGAGTTGGTTATATGCGGAGGGATGTTGTGCTTTTCTCAGTCTGCATTGTATTCGGCTGGGAGAGGTACGTGTTCACTTCGGCGTGACATAAACTTGATATACCTGTTAAAACTAAAACGTTTCAGTGCACATAGTAACTTGTATGTATATTATATGATGAGTGTACGTACATTTAATCAAGCTGTGTCGTGAATATAGCCATTTTTGAGAGTTGAGAAATTGCTAACTTAGCTAACCTCGTGTTCTGTTTAGCTGTAAGTTAGCAATCATCATTCTATCCTCTTGTGACGAAGCTCACGTTGTTCTTTTTATGTTAGGCGGATTCTGGTCGAGGGTAGAGTGTTGAACATTTTCTCTCTTTGATGTTGAACAGGTATGTATTCCCTATATCAGGTTAAAAATGTGTTCATTTAAAATGTTTTCATGTATTGATTAGTGTTTAATGGCACTGAAAAGCTCAAATGTGAAGGATTACATGTTGCTTCGTGCATATTACTGTATGTATTACCTGTTTGAAAGATGGTTTATGTCATGTTGCACAGTATTAATATAAAGGCTAAAAGCTCAGAGTTTTTGGCAGAGATAACATGAATATGACACATACATAAGATATACACCAGATGCAATGTTTATTTTCCAATGATGTTGTATTTTATTCCTTGTATTTTTGAATGTGATTATACTGAGTCTGCATTGTATTCGGCTGGGAGAGGCGGATTCTGGTCGAGGGTAGAGTGTTGAACATTTTCTCTCTTTGATGTTGAACAGATTGAGAGAGTTGTACACAATAAAGTGCCTTCAAGTACGCCAGTGTCTTGTCTTCAGTGCACCGGAACACAACGCAGTAGTCGGCAACGAGCAGACCGCGCCGGCTACATTTGTACACCAAAAAATAACATTAGCTATCCAGCTGTAATTAAATAAAGAAACCGTATTGAATTATTATTATTATTATTAACTTATTAACATCCCCTCTTGACCTGGCCTACTTGAACTGTCCTTGTGTGCAATTTGGTGCATGATCTAGGGGAACAACATCACACTACTACACATATAATTCAAGTCATACCTTTATTGTCATTCATGCTCTTATTTTTAACCTAGTATTTTTGCAAAAGTGTAACCTGCGTCAATTCTAGGAAATATTGGAATAACGTGCTTAAGAGGAGCCCTGACACGCACAACAGGATAGCACAACTACCACATTTTCAATTGACAATCATTGATTTAAATGGATGTGGTCAATAGATTTGTATAGGCATATCTACTAATTTAATTTAACTTGTAAGCCAAGGTTGGATTAGTAGGTCTATGCAACATGCACCTGGATAACCGCGTCATGAATCGGAACGGGCTCCAACGTCCTCATATACACATTATGACAAAATAAAGATCTTAATATTTCACGAAATAAAGACATAGAAGAAAACAGGTTCTAGAAACTCAATTTCTCCATGGCAATAGAATGTAAACATGTAAATTGCGCCAAACATATCCAAATATCGCCTACAACTCAATTCTCAGCGCAGCATATTGGACGACTCCACAGGCATTGATCATTCGCGACTTTAAATCATTCCTGTTATCTCTAAAGCATCCCGTATATTTATAGCGCTGCATTTCGTCCCCCCTCTGACCATGGATAGGGTTGGGAGCATTCCTGAGTTCACTTATGGTCCCACTAAGGTAATCTTAGGAGATATTCCTTTTGGCATACTGTAAATGCCTGTGCATAATGTACCTAATAAAGCATAATTATTTTAATTATCTTCAAAGGAATTCTGTAGAAGCAGCCTTTATTTGCAGACTCTGCAGGCCTGCTGGGAGGAAGCATATTACAATAAACAGGTAAGATTCATCCCACAAAAACAGTAACCACAGAAAAAAAGAGATAGATTTAATCCCAAAACAAGAGTTTTATTTCAAGACAGTTTAGAGAAGATGGTCATAAGAGTTTTTAATATCACTTGCAAATTGTGAGACATGAGCAGTTGTGAAATGTTGCGGGAGGCCCTTCTGAAAGCACATTATATGGTCTTTAGTGGCACGGTCTCACACCTTACCTCATCTTGCAGAAGAAGTTCATGGTCCACTATCTGCTGCTCCAGAGTCGAGGCCAGGTCTCGCCCCATGTCACCATGGAGCACATGAGCGACTGGCTGGTGTCTCAGGGCAAAAAATCCCTTAGGGAGAGGTGAGTACTGTAATATTCATATGTGTCACCATACTGAATTGTAATTGGATGCATCATACTGTGCAATGATTGGTTAAGACCACCCAGGTGGTGAGGTCATTCTAAGATGATCATGGCCAGAGACACATGGACATGCACGTTATAGCTAGTTAATAAAGAGCTACGTTTATAAATATCCTGTCGTCCTGCATTTTATTATTTTGTACAAAGCGTACAAAACAAGACATGGTGTCAGAGTAAAAGGACTAAAAGATGGATTTTGCTGGAGTTCCTTCACCTCGAATGGATTGGGGGTCTACAAATCTACCCGATGCATGGCGTAAGTTCAAACAGCATGTGGAGCTGATGTTCACGGGTCCTCTGAAGGAAAGAGGAGAAGAGGAAAAGTGCAGCTACCTGCTCCTCTGGATCGGTGAAAAAGGGAGAGACATTTACAACACATGGACACTTACCGAGGCTGAATCAAAGGTACTGAAAACATACTACGATCGTTTTGAAGCATATGTTGTGCCAAAGACCAATACAATTTTCGCTAGGTACAAATTCCATGAGAAAGTACAAGGCGCTAGCGAATCGTTTGAACAGTTTGTCACTGAGCTGCGTCTGCTTGTGAAAGACTGTGATTATGCAAACAAGGATGAGATGGTCAGGGACCGTATTGTATTTGGAATACACTCACCGCGAGTGAGAGAGAAACTTTTGAATGTTGGATCAGAGTTAACGCTGGACAAAGCTATCGACATAACCAGATCTCACGAGCTAGCACAGGTTCAGATGAAAACCATTTCAGGCGGCAGCACGAGCGCATCACGTGAACAAGCAGTGCACGCAGTCAGGCAGACATCAAAGCACACCTCCAGTGCCCAGAGAGCATGTTTCAGAACGGAGACAGACAGAACTCCAAAACAGAGCGACACAGACTCCAAACGCCCCAAAACATGTGGATATTGTGGATACAAAGTGCATGGCGAACAGGGGAATTGCCCAGCTAAAGGCAAACAGTGTACTAAATGTGGAAAATGGAATCACTTTGCAAAAGTGTGCAGAGTTTACCGTGGAAAAACAGTACATACAGTGAGTGAAGATGAAATGTCAATCAAAGAGTCAAATGCTGATGAACTGTTTATTGATTCAGTGACACAGAAAAGTCAGATATCAGAGACAGAGCAAGCCTTTGCTGACATTGAGATAGGAAGACAAGGCACAGAGCTAAAATTCAAACTAGACACTGGTGCACAAGTAAACATTATTCCTCTGAGTAAGTACAGAAGCTTGACATCTGAGTGTGAGCTACAGCCCACCACGCGCAGACTGACTGGTTATGGTGGTGAACAGCTCCCAGTAAAAGGCACATGCACTCTCAAATGCAAATACAAGGAAAGGGACATGATGTTGGACTTTTACGTTGTTGACACTCGAGCACCTGCAGTGCTAGGTCTTAAAGCATGTTTAGACATGGACCTTATCAAGCTAGTTTTATCAGTGACAGCACCAGTAGAGATAGAGAATGTCATGGAGGAGTTTGCTGATGTTTTTACAGGAATAGGACTATTCCCAGGAGAATGTACCATTCACCTTAACCCAGACGCAACCCCTGTGATCTACCCACCGAGAAAGATTCCACTTGCTCTCCGCGCCCGTCTGAAGAAAGAGTTGGAGAGCATGGAGCAATCTGACATCGTCACCAAGGTTACAGAACCGACGGATTGGGTCAACGCGTTAGTGGTGGTGGAGAAACCACGGACAGGCAAGCTCAGAGTATGTCTCGACCCAAGAGACTTGAACAAGGCTATCAAACGCCCCCATTACCCCCTTACCGACGCTAGATGGCATCACACACAAGCTAGCGGGCGCACGCTACTTCAGTGTCATGGACGCCAGATCAGGCTACTGGGCTATCAAGCTCACAGAAGAGTCATCTAAGCTCACAACGTTCAACACACCGTTTGGACGCTACAGGTTCCGTCGCCTGCCTTTTGGGATTATCTCAGCCCAAGACGAGTTTCAGCGAAAGATCGACGAGGTGTACGAAGGCCTCGACGGAGTCGTGGCAATTGTGGACGACATCCTTGTCTATGGTCGAACCAAAGAGGAACACGACAGAAACCTCAGCGCGATGCTGCAAAGGTCCCGCGAGAGAGGAGTCCGGCTCAACCCCGAGAAGAGCACAGTCGGCGCTACAGAGGTCAGCTACTTCGGGCATCTTCTCACAGCGAATGGAATCAAGCCAGATCCGCAGAAGATCTCAGCCATAAAGGAAATGGAGCCACCAAAGAACCGCGCAGAGCTGGAAACAGTGCTTGGCATGGTCAACTACTTAGCCAAGTTCGCACCCAGCCTCTCCAATGCTAATGCACCCCTGCGTCAGCTGCTAAAGCAGTCCAGTGAGTTCCTCTGGGACAACCAACACGACATCGCTTTCCAGAAAGTGAAAGACTTGATCACGAGAGAACCAGGACCAATCCTTGCCTACTACGACCCCAACAAAGAGCTCAGACTCCAGGTGGACGCGTCAAAGTATGGACTAGGGGCAGTGCTACTGCAAGAAGGAAAACCCATCGGCTACGCTTCCAAATCTCTCACAGACTGTGAAATCAACTACGCTCAAATCGAAAAGGAGCTGTACGCCATTCTGTTCGGATGTAAGCGTTTCCATCAGTATGTCTATGGACGACAAGTCATTGTGGAATCAGACCACAAGCCCCTCGAGTCAATCATGAGGAAACCGTTAGCCGCAGCCCCGCCAAGGCTACAGAGAATGATCCTTCAACTACAAAAATACGACTTCACAATCACTCACCGTCCAGGCAAAGACATCCCTGTCGCAGACACACTCTCCAGGAAGTTTCTTACCTACAAGGACAGCAGCCTCAGTGAAGGCATGGACATGCAGGTGCACACTGTGTACAGCAACTTACCAGTTAGTGACACAAAACTGAAGGAGATCCGAGCAGAAACAGAAAAAGACACACAACTCACACAGCTGAGGAAAGTCATACAGTCAGGATGGCCTGAGGAGAGGAGAAAATGCCCTCAGAGCGTCTCAGAGTTCTGGAACCATCGTGACGAACTATCACAGATCAACGGAATCATTTTCAAAGGAGAGAAAATCATCATTCCTACCAGTCTCAGAGAAGAGATTTTGACAAAGATCCATGCTGGACACATGGGCATGGAAAAGTGCAAACAGAGAGCACGGGACATTTTGTTTTGGCCCGGAATGTGCAAACAAATAGAGGACATGGTTGGTAAATGCCCCACGTGTCTTGAACGACGCCCCTCGAACACCAAAGAGCCAATGTTACCTCACCGTATCCCAGACCGACCCTGGCAGGTCGTGGCAACCGATCTGTTCACGTGGAACAACGAGGACTACATTATAACAGTGGACTACTACAGCAGATACTTCGAACTCGACAAGCTTCACAGCACTACATCTGCAGCTGTGATACACAAGCTGAAAGCAGACTTTGCCAGGCATGGCATTGTAGAGACTTTAATATCTGACAATGGGCCCTGTTACAAATCAAATGAGTTTGAATCCTTCACAAAAGCATGGGAGTTCACACACGTCACCACAAGCCCACATTACCCTCAAAGTAATGGCCTTGCTGAAAAATCTGTGCAGATCGCTAAATCACTCATGGACAAAGCAAAAGCAGACAAGAGAGACCCCTACCTCAGTCTCCTTGAATACCGCAACACTCCAGTTGACAACTTCAAATCACCAGCCCAGCTGTTGATGAGCCGCAGACTTCGCTCAATCCTCCCCAGCACCAACCAGCAGCTGCAACCTGAGGTCGTCAGCTACAAGGAAGTGCATGCAAAACGTGCACAGAGACAGCAACAGCAAAAGCGATACTACGACAGGTCAGCCAGACCACTGCCACCACTGAACGACGGAGAGTCAGTTAGAATCCAGGAGCATGGCTACTGGAAGCCAGCAGTCGTCATCCAACCAGCTGACACTGAACGTTCATATCACGTTCGCACCGCAGAAGGAGCGGTGTACCGCCGCAATCGTCGTCACCTACTGAACACAAAAGAACAACACACTGACGAGATGAACTGTTCCCCTGAAAGAGAACGGGATGGACTAAACACAGACACAACACAACATACACCATACTTACCTGCAACACCACAAGAACTGTTGACTGACACAGAAGCATGCTCAGCTTCATATCACACAAGGTCAGGAAGAGAGGTCAAGCCTAGAGCTGTCCTAGACCTGTGAAATGTCAAAGGGTGTAGGCGGATCGCTGCCCTAAAAGAGTTTCCAGACTGTAAAGTTGTTATTGAAAGTTAACTTGAAATGCTTTGGTATTGTATTTGTTTGATATGTTGAGATGTCATTGCTACAGTGAAAAGCTGAGTTGCTGAGAAATATTTGTTCTAAAAATAACAATATGCTGAATCATTGTTTGTCTGTTATGTTGATGCAGTTGGTGCAGTTTAAATGGTTACTTACCTCGAGTTCAAACTACAGAGCATATATTCAAAAGAAACGCTTTATTGTTCCACATATTTTTTCTTTTTTTAAAAGAAGGGGGATGTAATATTCATATGTGTCACCATACTGAATTGTAATTGGATGCATCATACTGTGCAATGATTGGTTAAGACCACCCAGGTGGTGAGGTCATTCTAAGATGATCATGGCCAGAGACACATGGACATGCACGTTATAGCTAGTTAATAAAGAGCTACGTTTATAAATATCCTGTCGTCCTGCATTTTATTATTTTGTACAAAGCGTACAAAACAAGACAAGTACCACGTCAGCTCTCACCTTCACTGCCATTCTCTGTCACCAGCAGCACTCCAGGAGGTGTGGGTAAAATAAACAACAGATCAATAGGAAGCCAGGAAAGTTGAAATGCTTTGTGTTTTATTTGAAGGGTGTGGAAGGAAACCCTGGAGGAGGGGAACGAACTCGCTCGGCTGGTAAGAGAATGAGAGTTAGAGACTTAGACTATCAGTCAGTGAGCTCCTTTCTAGCCTTTCAACAACTAGTCAGTACAGCAGAATATATCTGTTGTGAAATTACACTAATGGGACTTCCTGTTTCCTACGGCAGACCTGGGAAGTAAACACCTGCCTAAAAATGATTGACATGGAGCACAAGGCTGTCTGCAAGCTCCGCCGCTCTATGCACACCACCTCTCCAGCTGGCGCTGACATGTGAGTTCCATGTACTGCCCTGCATACAGCTTGCTCCATTCATCTACACATCTGGAGCTATGCAGAAAATAACTAGGGCAGTTTTCTCTGTGTGAACATTGCACATCGTTTAGCTTTCTCTGCTGCTTTTTGTTGATGTCAGCGACCCCAAGGTCCACATCATCGTGGAGAGAGCTGTGAGGAGCATTCTGGACAAGCTGTCCAATAAGCCCTGTAGCAACCTGCTCAGCCCATCCCAGGTGGTGGTGGAGCTGGTGCCCAGGATCCTCCTGGCCCTGTGGCTTCAGCCAGAGGAAGGCCATTCAGATCACCCCATCCTCCTAAGCGGGATGGCTGTGAGTATGGTGGTGGCCGTAGGGGAGAAGCTCTCCAACACGTTGAAGGCCTCTTCTCCTCACACCCCTTTCTCCCGGGCTGCTGCTTTTGACTCTGTGAGGTCGATCCTCGGGAGAATCAGCCAGTCCTTCTCCCTGGATGACCTCAAGACCCCTTTTTTTATGAGCTCTGTCTGTGCCTTTGTGGCGGACGAGGTGAAAAGCTACTTCCAGCCTACTGCAGACACCCTGCGAGTTCCCCTGTCCTAGTGGTGGCCTTCTCCGCCACACTACCAGCTGATATCCAAGCAGGTGAGTAGCACTCATAGAAAGCACTCTGACAGATGCCTTTTGTCATGACATCCTGGTGCCTTGTAGTAGTAGAGCCAATCAGGATTTTAATTGTCACCGCTAACACAGATGCAGACCAGGCTTCTTCCCACCTGGAGGTTGTGGAAATCCCCCATAACACAGAGGCAGACCCAATTTCTTCCCACCCGGAGGTTGTGGACATCACCCCTAACACAGAGAAAGACCCGGCTTCTGCCCACCTGGAGGTTGAGGGATTCACCCCTAACACAGAGTTTGACCCAGCTTCTCCCCACCTAGATGTTGTTGACATCACCCGTATCAGAGAGGAAGACCCGGCTTCTTCCCACATAGTGGTTTTGGACATCACCCCTAACACAGAGGCACACCTGGCTTCTTCCCACCTGGAGGTTGCTGACAAAACCCGTAGCACAGAGGCAGACCCGGTATCTTACCACCTGGAAGTTGAGGACATCACCCCTAACACAGAGGCACACCTGGCTTCTTCCCATCAGGAGCTTGTGGACATCACCCCAAACACAGAGGCAGACCCGGCTTCTTCCCACCTAGAGATTGCGGTCATCAACCCTAACAAAGAGGCACACCTGGCTTCTTCCCACCTGGAGGCTGTGAACGTCACCCCTAACACAGAGGCTGAGAAGGCTTCTACCCACCTGAAGTTTGTGGACATCACCCCCTAACACAGAGTCAGACCCTGCTTCTTCCCACCGTATGGTTGTTGACATCAACCATAACTCAGAGGCAGACCCAGCATCTTCCCACCTGGAGGTTGTGGACATCACCCCTAACACAGAGGCAGACCCGACTTCTTTTCACCTGGAGGTTGTGGACATCACCCCTAACAAAGAGGCACACCTTGCTTCTTCCCACCTGGAGGTTGTGGACATCACCCCTAACAAAGAGGCACACCTGGCTTCTTCCCACAAGGAGCTTGTGGACATCACCCCTAACACAGAGGCTGAGACTGCTTCTACCCACCTGAAGTTTGTGGTCATCACCCCTAACACTGTCAGCTTCCTGCTTCTCCTGTTTGTCTCCGGGCCTCTAGAGGTCAGCTGTGTTCCCCTCTGCCTTAGTTCTTCCTCGTGTGTCCTCATTAGTTTGATCCAGGTCACCTGTGCCTTGTTTTCCCTTTAGTATTTTAGCTGTGTGTTTTCCCCTTGTTTCTCACTTGGTTATTGCGTCCTGACTATGTGTCTCCTGCTTTGTCCCACCGTGTCTGTCCTAGTAAGCTGTTCGAAGTTATCTTTAGTTTGTTTTTCTCCCCTCGTGGAGTTGTTTTGTTTTGCCTCCTGTTTTGGAACATTAAATCAACTTACCTGGAGTATTGCCTTGGGTGTTTCATTTGGGTCCTACAACACCTCCTCTGTGGCTAAGGGGTAGTACCCCCAGCTTTCCACATCTGAGACCGGAGTTCTAGCCCGGCTTGTGACAGAATAACCAAGTCACTCATGGACCCAGAAACACTCAGTTCCCAGGACCTGTTGGCGGTGATCACTCGACATGAGGCTTCTTTCCAGCGCCATGAAGCCGTTCTCAGCCGACAAGAGGAGCTGATGGCTAGTCATTCTCAACTCCTGGCCGAAATGATGAGTTCCCTCCGCCAGCTCTTTGAACGCCTCCCTGGTCCTCTCCCTTCCCCCAGGTCACCCCCCAGTGACGACCGGCCTTCTCGGTTGGCGGAGCCCCGACTACCACCTCCCAAGCCCTTTTCTGGGGATCCAAGCTCTTGCCAGGGTTTCCTCACCCAATGCTCCCTCACCTTCGAGCTCCAACCCTCAAGTTTTCCCACAGACCGTTCCAAGGTTGCCTACATCATTACCCTTCTTTCAGACAAGGCGCTCGCCTGGGCTTCTGCGGTGTGGCAGTCCCAGGAGGCCTGTTGTGACTCCCACGCTGCATTTGTAGAAGAGTTCAAGCGGGTGTTCGATCATCCTGTCAGTGGGCGGGAGGCTTCCAAGCGCCTACTGTCTCTCCGTCAGGGCCCCCGAAGCACGGCAGATTTTGCCATTGAGTTCCGGACCATAGCAGCAAGGAGCGGATGGAATGATGAAGCGCTGAGGGTCTGCTTTCAGGGAGGGTTATCTGAGCCCCCTTCAAGATGAGTTAGCCACCCGGGAACCAGCTGGAGATCTCGAGTCCCTCATAGCCTTGGCCATCCGCCTGGACAATCGTCTAAGAGAGCGGAGAACGGCTCGCCGTCAGGTGTCTCAGTCCCAAGGTCCTCTGAGCAGCTCTGTTTCTCCTGTTTGGACTCCGTCATTCAGAGCTTCCCCGGCTCCTGAACTGCTCCAGGATTCCCCGGAGAGCATGCAGTTAGGCCGTTCCAGGCTTTCTCCCAACGAAAGGGAACGTCGCATGAGGGAGCCGCGGTGCCTCTACTGCGGGGTTGCCGGCCACTTCCGCTCCACTTGCCCCGAGCTTCGGGAAACGCCTGTCCCCGCCCAGCTACAGGAGGGCTGTGATGGGGAGAATTAGAGCGCCTCCTACTAACGCTGTCCTGGCTATTCCAGCCACTCTGTCCTGGGGGGGCCACCAGCATCGGGTCCAGGCTATGATCGATTCCGGTGCCGCAGGTGATTTCCTGGATGTAACCTTGGCTAAGGAACTTAAGATCCCTACCCAACTACTTCCTCAACCCCAGGCCGTTACAGCCTTAGATGGCAGACCTCTGGAACCAGGAAAGGTTACCGAGGCGACTCAGTCCCTGCGACTTACCATCTCTCAACACCAGCAGGAGGAGACCTTCTATCTTATTGACTCTCCCGAGTATCCTATTATCCTGGGTCACCCTTGGCTATGCAGACATAATCCCCAGATCGACTGGCCTACTGGCACCATTCTAAGCTGGGGTCCCACTTGCCAACTCACCTGCATGCTTCAGAGTCCCTCAGCCCCTAGTACCCAGTTTCAAGAGTCTGTTGACGTCTCCCGAGTCCCCAGTGTTTACCATCGGTTCAAGGCAGTGTTCAGCAAGGCCCGGGCTACTGCCTTACCGCCTCATCGCACGTATGACTGTGCCATTGATCTACTCCCTGGGTGCTGCCCTCCTAGAGGTCGGATCTTTTCCTTGTCCTCCCCCGAGCACGCAGCTATGGACACTGTGATGTCACGAGAGGCTGTGTCCTGGAGGGACGTTACATCCCCCTGAGGTGGCTGCAAACCCAGACAGCTATGGCTCCATCTGCTGGTATGGTCGGGAACTCCACCCCTCTATGGCCAATCTTCCCACGCAGCTGAAACAAATGAGGAGCTGATGAGCTGAAGGTTTGGGAAGGGAAGAGACACAGTCTCCAACCTGGGCTCTCTGGAGGACAAGAGTGCTGCACGTCCACTTCCATGAGGAATATAAGGATTTGGAGATACTTACCTTTGGGAAATACTCACCTTTGGATATATGCACCTGTGGAAATACGGGAGAGACATTTGGAAGGACTTTTTGCTGGGTTGGCCACTAGCTGCAACGTGGACTACAGTAAGGCTGGGGAAAAGTTATCTGAGCGAGTGAGAATTATGATTTTGGATGTGGAAGAGACATCCCTGAACTGTTAACCCTTAAAGAGCCACAAGAGAACAGAATTTTGTTATATTTTCGTTAATTTCCCAAGACCTATAATAAAATCCTTGTTTTGTTTGAACCTTGTCTCCTTGCACTACTTGAGCAATCCCGCTGAAAGCTGTGTAGCCTCTCGTGACGTCACAGATGGTGGAGAATACGGGCACGCTCAAGCGTTAATAGTGCATGTCAGAGGAGGATACCGAAGGTTTGATCACCCAGTTTTCCAAGTTGGCCGTAGGCTCCCCGCCGACTGAAATGGAGGACATATTGAAAGCCCTTGTTGCTGGCCAGCAAGCCCAGATGCAAGCAAACGTGGCTCTCTTGGAGGAGCAAAAGAAAGCCAACCTTCTGAAGGCAGAGGAGTTGCAGTTGCAGAGACAGAGGGTGGTCCAAAATACCCGCCCAATAAGGGCAAGTGACTTTATATCTAAGATGGGAGCTACCGATGACATTGAGGCATACCTGCATGCATTTGAGGCCACGGCCACTAGGGAAGCCTGGCCCAAGCAACAGTGGGTTGGTCTGTTAGCCCCCTTTCTAACCGGGGAATCGCTGAATGCTGTCCGGGACCTGGGCCCTGACCAGGTTACTGACTATGATGCCCTGAAGTCTGAGATCCTCAGCAGATATGGACTCACAAAGTTTGGTATGGCCCAGCGCTTTCACAGCTGGACCTTCCAACCAGACCAACCTCCTCGGGCGCAGATGCATGAACTTGTCCGAATCACAAGGAAATGGCTGGATCCGCAGAGGAATACAGCAGCGGCGGTGGTGGAGGCCGTTGTGGTGGATCGTTACCTACGCGCCCTGCCTTATGAGGCAAAACGGTTCATCAGTCAACAGGCCTTGACCACGGCTGATCTGACCGTGGAAGCTGTGGAAAAGTACCAGGCCACAGCGGAGATGCTGAATGCTTCCCGAAAAGACCCCAGGAGTGCGGCCCCACCACAAATGGGAAGAACCCGTCCAAAGGACCCCAAGGTCTCGAACCCAGCCACGTCAGGACTTATCCCGGCTCCAGGGGGAGCCAGAAACCAGGCGGGTCCAAGAAGAGTACACCAGGAGGGGGAAACTCGACAGTGTTACCGGTGTGGGGAGATGGGACATATCTCCTGGCAGTGTGGGAAACCAGCCGATGAACCTATGCCCACTGCGGAGTCCTCCAGCTCAGCACCCACACACCGCTTTTGCCTCGCTCTTGGGAGTCGTAGATGGCGGCCCAGATCGACCCCCCACCTGCCCGGTAACTGTGAATCACCATGATGTGGAGGCCTTACTGGATTCTGGTAGCCGGGCCACCCTGGTGCGTAAGGATTTGGTGGGCCCAACGTGTCTGACCCCCGGGGAAAGTCCTCCCAGTTTCCTGTGTCCATGGGGACACCAGAGAATACCCCATTACTGAACTTACAATGACCAGCACACGGGGAACCATACACACGACGGCGGGGGTGGTTGATTCCCTCCCCGTCCCTGTCCTAATTGGACGAGACTGCCCAGCCTTTTACCCACTCTGGAGAGAGTCTCAGGAGAGGATAACCCGAGTACCTCGGAAACGGAGAGGCAAGACTCATCCTGGGAAGGCTCCGGTGCAATCCTCCGAGTTACTCACTCCCGCCCGGGCTCTGATAGGGATGGCAGGTGCCCAGACCGACACAGAGACGGAGCTACAGAATCTGGACAAAGAACTGTCTGGTCTGAAGGGGACCGCTGAGAGGTATCGTTTGTTAAAGCAACAGTTAGACATGAAGACAGAAGAGTTAGATATCCTCCAGGCTAAACTCCAACAGAGCTCCTTCCATAAGCAACAGGAGGAGCTGGAGAGGCTGCGCAGGACCATCGAGGAGTGTGAGGAGACCCTGCGCAGTAGTAAGGAGGTCCAGAAGAAGGCAGAGGAGAAGTACAAGGTGTTGGAGAACAAGATGAAGAATGCGGAGGCAGAGAGAGAGAAGGAACTGAAAGCTGCTCAACAGAAGCTAAACTCTGCTAAAACCAAGGCTGATGCGTTCAGTAAGAAACTCAAGGAGAGACAACAGGAGGCTGAGTCCCTGGTCCTAGAGTTGGAGGAGTTGAAGAGAGAGCAGTCTGGCAAGCACCACGGCAATGCGGACGCCCTCTCCCGGCGTGATGCCTTCTTCGCTGCCTTTACCCCGACGAGGACGTCGGTCCCGAGGAGGGGGATGTGTGATGTCACGAGAGGCTGTGTCCTGGAGGGACGTTACATCCCCCTGAGGTGGCTGCAAACCCAGACAGCTATGGCTCCATCTGCTGGTATGGTCGGGAACTCCACCCCTCTATGGCCAATCTTCCCACGCAGCTGAAACAAATGAGGAGCTGATGAGCTGAAGGTTTGGGAAGGGAAGAGACACAGTCTCCAACCTGGGCTCTCTGGAGGACAAGAGTGCTGCACGTCCACTTCCATGAGGAATATAAGGATTTGGAGATACTTACCTTTGGGAAATACTCACCTTTGGATATATGCACCTGTGGAAATACGGGAGAGACATTTGGAAGGACTTTTTGCTGGGTTGGCCACTAGCTGCAACGTGGACTACAGTAAGGCTGGGGAAAAGTTATCTGAGCGAGTGAGAATTATGATTTTGGATGTGGAAGAGACATCCCTGAACTGTTAACCCTTAAAGAGCCACAAGAGAACAGAATTTTGTTATATTTTCGTTAATTTCCCAAGACCTATAATAAAATCCTTGTTTTGTTTGAACCTTGTCTCCTTGCACTACTTGAGCAATCCCGCTGAAAGCTGTGTAGCCTCTCGTGATGTCACAACACCTACATTAAGGAGTCCTTGGCAGCCGGCCTCATCTATGCCTCTACTTCCCCGGCTGGGGCGGGCTTCTTTTTTGTTGAAAAGAAAGACGGGGGTCTTAGGCCTTGTATTGATTACCGGGGACTCAACAAGATCACGGTTCGGAATCGATACCCCCTTCCTCTCATGGCCACTGCTTTTGAGCTGCTTCAAGGGGCTTCCATTTTTACTAAGCTGGATCTCCGCAATGCTTACCATCTCGTGCGGATCCGGCAAGGAGACGAATGGAAGACGGCGTTCAACACGCCCACGGGGCACTATGAATATCGGGTGATGCCGTTCGGGCTCACCAATGCCCCCGCAGTATTCCAAGCCCTGATTAATGATGTTCTCCGGGATATGCTTAATCTGTTCGTCTTCGTGTACCTGGACGATATCCTCATCTTCTCGAGGTCACTGAAGGAGCATGAGGGGCATGTTAGCCGGGTTCTCCAGAGGCTCCTTGACAATCACCTCTACGTTAAGCCTGAGAAGTGTGAATTTCATGTTTCTCAGACTCAGTTTCTCGGGTTTATTGTCACTCCTGGGCACCTAGAGATGGATCCCAAGAAGGTCAAGGCGGTCCACGATTGGCCCACACCTGCCACGGTCAAGGAGGTTCAACGGTTCATTGGCTTTTCTAACTTCTATCGGAAGTTCATCAAGAATTTCAGCTCGGTGGTAGCCCCCTTGACGACGCTTACCAAGGGAGGAGGGACCAGGATTCACTGGGGTCCGGAAGCAGCAGGGGCCTTCGAGGATCTCAAGCGCCGCTTCACTTCTGCTCCGATTCTGGTGACCCCTGACCCAGAAAGACCTTTCGTGGTGGAGGTGGACGCCTCAGAGGTGGGGGGTGGGAGCCGTCCTGTCACAGAGGGGTGCGGAT
The DNA here is from genome assembly GCF_020615455.1 of Coregonus clupeaformis. NCBI lineage: Eukaryota > Metazoa > Chordata > Actinopteri > Salmoniformes > Salmonidae > Coregonus > Coregonus clupeaformis. Next base: position 2,229 of record NW_025537942.1, on the reverse strand, counting down.
GGGAGATTACACCCTTGTGCCTTCATGTCTCGCCGCCTGTCTGAGGCCGAGCGCAACTACCACGTGGGGGATCTAGAGTTGCTTGCGGTAAAACTGGCCTTGGAGGAGTGGCGCCATTGGCTTGAGGGGGCTCAGCACCCTTTCCAGGTTCTCACAGACCACAAGAACCTGGAATATCTCCAACAGGCTAAGCGGATGAACCCTCGGCAAGCACGATGGTCCCTTTTCTTCAATCGATTCCAGTTCCTCCTGTCTTACCGACCTGGCACCAAGAACGTCAAGCCGGATGCCCTGTCTCGAGTCTATTCTCCCGAGGTACGAGAGAAGCCCTTGGCATCGATTATTCCGAGGTCTAGGATCGTCGCACCTCTTCAGTGGGAACTAGAAAGAGGGGTACGAGAAGCTCTTGTCCATGAGCCCGATCCAGGCGGTGGTCCTGCCGGTCGCCTGTACGTTCCTCTCTCTGTTCGGGCCCGCGTCTTGCAGTGGGGTCATGAGTCGCCCTTGACATGCCATCCTGGCAGTGCTCGCACACTGGAGTTCCTCCGACGGCGGTTTTGGTGGCCGTCCATCAAGAAGGACGTGCAGGTCTATGTGGAGGCCTGCCCGGTGTGCAACCAGGGAAAGTCGACACGCCAGCGACCCCAGGGACTGCTCCATCCCTTACCTGTTCCTCGAAGGCCATGGTCACACCTTTCTCTGGACTTTGTTACGGGACTTCCTCTATCCCAGGGCAACACCGTCATCCTAGTGGTGGTAGACCGTTTCTCTAAGGCTGCCCGGTTTATTCCCCTGCCCAAGCTGCCCTCGGCTAAGGAGACTGCTGAGCTCCTCATGAACCATGTCTTCCGGATATTTGGTATTCCCCTGGACGTGGTCTCTGACCGAGGTCCCCAATTCTCGTCCCGGTTTTGGGGGGCCTTCTGCAGGCTTGTTGGGGCCACAGCCAGCCTATCGTCAGGGTTCCATCCAGAGTCTAATGGTCAAACGGAACGGATTAATCAGGATCTGGAGACCACCCTGCGGTGTATGGCGGCCAGTAATCCCACGTCTTGGGCCACCTATATCATTTGGGCTGAATATGCCCACAACACCCTCCAGTCCTCAGCCACCGGATTGTCCCCCTTCGAATGCCAGTTCGGTTACAACCCTCCATTATTTCCAGAGGAGGAGGCGCAAGTTGGTGTTCCCTCGGCCCAGCGCTTTGTCCAACGCTGTAGGCGGACCTGGAAGAAGGCCAGGCGTGCCCTCCTTCGGACCTCCCAGAGATACCAAAGTCAGGCTAATCGCCACCGCCGGACGGCCCCTAGTTTCCGAGCTGGTCAGAGAGTTTGGTTGGCCACCAAGAACCTGCCCCTCCGGGTCGAGTCCAAGAAGCTTTCCCAGAGATACATCGGCCCTTTCCGCATTGCTAGAAAGGTTAACCCTGTGTCTTATCGTTTGGTTCTCCCTCGTTCCCTTAGAATTAACCCCACTTTCCATGTTTCACTTATTAAACCTGTCTTGTCTTCTCCCTTTGCCCCCCACGCAGACCCCCGCCACCTCCCAGGATCATTGACGGCCAGCCAGCCTACACAGTCCGCCGGATACTGGACTCCCGGAGGGTCCAGAACTCTCTGCAGTATCTGGTGGACTGGGAGGGCTACGGGCCAGAGGAGCGCTCCTGGGTTCCAGCCAGGGACATCCTGGACCCAGGGTTGATCCGAGATTTTCGCACCCGGGGGCCAGGGTGTTCTGGAAGGAACGCCAGGAGTCGTTCCTAGAGGAGGGGGTCCTGTCAGCTTCCTGCTTCTCCTGTTTGTCTCCGGGCCTCTAGAGGTCAGCTGTGTTCCCCTCTGCCTTAGTTCTTCCTCGTGTGTCCTCATTAGTTTGATCCAGGTCACCTGTGCCTTGTTTTCCCTTTAGTATTTTAGCTGTGTGTTTTCCCCTTGTTTCTCACTTGGTTATTGCGTCCTGACTATGTGTCTCCTGCTTTGTCCCACCGTGTCTGTCCTAGTAAGCTGTTCGAAGTTATCTTTAGTTTGTTTTTCTCCCCTCGTGGAGTTGTTTTGTTTTGCCTCCTGTTTTGGAACATTAAATCAACTTACCTGGAGTATTGCCTTGGGTGTTTCATTTGGGTCCTACAACACCTCCTCTGTGGCTAAGGGGTAGTACCCCCAGCTTTCCACATCTGAGACCGGAGTTCTAGCCCGGCTTGTGACAAACACAGAGTTAGACCCGGCTTCTTCC
>NW_025537941.1:0-25310 GCF_020615455.1 Coregonus clupeaformis | reverse complement strand
ATGCTTTGGGGGTGTTTTTCTGCTAAGGGACAGGACAACTTCACTGCATCAAAGGGGAAGATGGACGGGGCCATGTACCGTCAAATCTGGGGTGAGAACCTCCTTCCCTCAGCCAGGGCATTGAAAATGGGTCGTGGATGGGGTATTGCAGCATAGCAATGACCCAAAACACACGGCCAAGGCAACAAAGGAGTGGCTCAAGAAGAAGCACATGAAGGTCCTGGAGTGGCTAGCTTAGAGAAAATTCATGAGGGGAGCTGAAGGTTTGAGTTGCAAACGTCAGCCTCAAAACCTTAATGACTGGAGAAGATCTGCAAAGACGAGTGGGACAAAATCCCTCCGAGATGTGTGCAAACCTGGTGGCCAACTACAAGAAACGTCTGACCTCTGTGATTGCCAACAAGGGTTTTGCCACCAAGTACTAAGCCATGTTTGCAGAGGGGTCAAATACTTATTTCTCTCATTAAAATGAAAACTATTTCGAAATGTTTGACATGCTTTCTGGATATTTTTGTTGTTATTCTGTCTCTCACTGTTCAAATAAACCTACCATTAAAATTATAGTCTGATCATGTCTTTGTCAGTGGGTAAACGTGACAAATCAGCAGAGGGATCAAATACTTTTCCCTACTGCTAGACCCTGCATCCCACTGCTGGTTGGCCTCTGAAGCTAAGTAGGGTCGGTCCTGGTCGGACCCTGAATGGGAGACCAGATGTAGCTGGAAGTGTTAAAGAAAATTGTGGGGGATTTTCTTTCACATGAGGGAAAATTTGAAACATTTACATGTGAAACTTCACACGTGTCCGAAAAACATGTGTGCTGACTTCGTGACAATAAAACGGCTTCCTCCAGGCCTGAGGACAAACACTTTTTCCTGGATCAAACTAAAGATATGACAATGTCACCCTGACCTTTCAGAGCCCTGTTCTTTTCTCTAGTTGGTCAGGTGTGAATTCTAGATTTTGTATTTCTATGTTGGCGATGTGGTTCCCCAATCAGAGGCAGCTGTCGATCATTGTCTCTGATTGGGGATCAACTTAGGCAGCCGTTTTGCCTACCTTAGTTGTGGGATCTTGTTTCTGTTTTCACTTGTGGTTGTGCAGCCTGTTGAACTTCACGCGTTTGTTTGTATTTTTGTTGTTTGATTTGTATTCAGTTAATAAAGTAATATGTATGCATACCACGCTGCACCTTGGTCCGATCCGCCTATCGAAGCGTGACAGAAGATCCCATCACCAACGGACAGCAGCGTGGCCAGGGGAAGAGCAGACATCCTGGACATGGGAGGATATTTTGGACGGTGGGATACTGGACTTGGGAAGAGATCCAGGCAGGAATGGATCGCCTCTCGCCAAGGGAGCAGACGGAGGCAGCGAGGGAGGATAAACGCGACTCGAGTTCATGACGACGAAGGAAGCCCAAGAGGCAGCCCCAATAAAAAAAATGGGGGAGAGGGCACACGGGGTGGTTAGGCGTAGAGCAGGAGGCCCTGAAAGGGCTGACTGTGGAGGAGGAGGAGGCCGCGATGATAGAGGCCTTCCAAGACCTGCAGCTCAGCACTCTGAGAGAGGAGGCCACCACCTTCACGGGGGCTGATAGCTAAGAGGGAGCAGGAGATCTCCCTTCAGAGGAGGCGTTGCAGGAGGCCCACAGGGGAGAGAAGGAGTCAGTGGATGCACTGAGAGAGGAGCTGGCCAGGCAACAGGAGGAGCTGAGAGAAGAGATAACCCTCCAGCAGCAGAGAGCTCAGTCCTTAGAGCAGAGGCTGGAGGAGTCAGGTTTCAGAGTAGAGCCAACTACCCGCATTCGTTTTAAGGGGAGCGCAGGACCGTTCAGGCACCTGTAGCTGTGATACGCTGTGTCTCCAGTGCGCATTCACAGCCCGGTGCGCTAGCCCGCCCCGCACTTGCCGGGCTAAAGTTAGCGTCCAGCCAGGACGGGGTTGTGCCTGTTCCTCACCAAACCAGTGGTGCGTGTCTCCAGTCCGGTACGGCCCGTGCCTGCTCCTCACACCAAACCAGTGGTGCGTGTCTCCAGTCGTACGGCCCGTGCCTGCTCCTCGCACCCAAACCAGTGGTGCGTGTCTCCAGTCCGCACGGCCCGTGCCTGCTCCTCACCCAAACCAGTGGTGCGTGTCTCCAGTCCGTACGGCCCGTACCTGCTCCTCGTACCAGACCAGTGGTGTGTGTCTCCAATCCGGTCACGGCCCGTGCCTGATCCTCGCACCAGACCAGTGGTGCGTGCTCTTCCAACAGTACGGCCCGTGCCTGCTCCTCGCACCAGACCAGTGGTGCGTTTCTCCAATCCTGCACGGCCCGTGCCTGCTCCCCACCAGACCAGTGGTGCGTGTTTCCAGTCCGCAATACGGCCCGTTCCTGCTCTCGCACCAGACCAGTGGTGCGTGTTTCCAGTCCGCGGTAAGCCCCGTTCCTGCTCCTCGCACCAAACCAGTGGTGCGTGTCTCCAGTCCGGTATGGCCCGTTCCTGCTCTCGCACCAATGAGCGTGACAGACAAACAGGAGTGGCAGGTATAGTCTGCTACCATCCTCAGTAGTTTTCCATCTAAGTCATCCAATACCAGGTGGGTTTCTCATTATTTGATGAACATCAATTTTTCCTCCCACACTAACATTACAGAATTCTAAATTACAATGCTTTTTCTTTAATTATTAGGTATTTTATGCATGAATAGATGGTCACAGTTTTTTGTTGCCATTTCATGTTTGCCCACTTTGCCAATGAAATAGTCATTAAAATAACTGACAATATTGAAAGGTTTTGTGATGAATGAGCCTTCTGATTCAATCAAAGATGGAGTTGAATAGTCTTGCCCATAATTTCATTTAAACGTACTCAAGCGTTTTTTCCTTCATACTATTTATCTTAGTCTCATAATACAGTTTCTTCTTCTTTTGTTCAGTTTATTAACATAATTTCTCATAATGACAGAACAATTTTGCCAATCAGATGTGCAGCAATTAACCACTCCTTTAGCTTCATCTCTCTCAACCATTCCGTTTTTTTAATTATTCATCAATCCACGGAACCTTAAGAGTTCTACAGTCAGTTTTTAACAGGTGAATGTTTATCAATAACTGAAAACAATGTCATAAATGCATGAAGTGCTGTGTCTGGATTCTCTCATTACACACATCAGACCAACAAATATTTTTTATATCTTCAATATATGAATGACAAGCTGAGCTTCACTGTTCATGTGGAGAACTTGATAAGAGCTCAAGCTGAGAATAGGTTTTTATTACCGTGGGCAAAGGCTTGTTTTCTCGGAGGCCAGGAAGGAGCTGGTACGATGTACATTACTGTCGGTTTTAGATTTTAGTGATGTTATATATATGCAGGCCTCAACCACTACCCTGAGAGCACTTGATTCAGTATATCATCGGCCCTCAGGTTCATTACCAATCAAAAACATCTAACACATCATTGTGATCTCTACAGCACCGTTAGTTGGTTGTCGATGTTGACCTTGCGTAGGCTTAAACACTGGTATACACTGATTTATAAGGCCATACTGGGTAAAATGCCACTTTATCTCTGTTCTTTTAATCAGGTCAGTAAATAAATATAAATTACGGTCCCATTCTCATTTGCTTTTAGCAGTACCAATAATTAGAAAAGGTCATGGTAGAAATAAAACCTGTATACAGTGGGGGAGAACAAGTATTTGATACACTGCCGATTTTGCAGGTTTTCCTACTTACTAAGCATGTAGAGCTGTAATTCTTATCATAGGGGTATACTTCAACTGTGAGAGACGGAATCTAAAAAACAAAACCAGAAAATCACTTTGTATGATTTTTAAGTAATTAATTTGCATTCTTTATTGCATGACATAAGTATTTGATACATCGGAAAAGCAGAACAATTATTTGGTACAGAAACCTTTGTTTGCAATTACAGAGATCATACGTTTCCTGTAGGTCTTGACCAGGTTTGCACACACACTGCAGCAGGGATTTTGGCCCTCCTCCATACAGACCTTCTCCAGATCCTTCAGGTTTCCGGGCTGTCGCTGGGCAATACGGACTTTCAGCTCTGGGTTCAGGTCTGGGAGACTGGCCAGGCCACTCCAGGACCTTCGAGATGCTTCTTACGGAGCCACTCCTAGTTGCTCTAGCTGTATGTTTCGGGTTCGTTGTCATGCTGGAAGACCCAGCCACGACCCCATCTTCAATACTCTTACTGAGGGAAGAGGTTGTTGGCCAAGATCTCGCGTACATGGCCCCATCCATCCTCCCCTCAATACGGTGCAGTCGCCTCCCCTTTTGCAGAAAAAGCATCCCCAAAGAATGATGTCTTTCCACCTCCATGCTTCACGTTTGGGATGGTGTTCTTGGGGTTGTACTCATCCTTCTTCTTCCTCCAAATACTGGCTTAGTGGAGTTTAGACCAAAAGCTTCTATTTTTGTCTCATCAGACCACATGACCTTCTCCCATTCCTCCTCTGGATCATCCAGATGGTCATTGGCAAACTTCAGACGGGCCTGGACATGCCTGCCAGAAAATAGACCCTCTATGTTAACATCACATACACTATCAAGCATTGCACACATATTATCCAGATATTGACTGTTAGCACTTGGGTGGCCCCCATAGCAGCAACCAAAAGAAGAGGCTTTAGATGAGGCAGGTGAACCTTCAACCACAACACTTCAACAGCATTAGAGATGAGATCCTTTCAAGCTTTCCAGGAATATGGCTCTGAGCATATACAGCAACACCTCCCCATAGGCATTTTTTGTCTCTTCTTTAGATGTTATATCTCTGTATTGCTACTGATGTATCATCATAGGAATTATCTAAGTGAGTCTCAGAGATAAGCATTTCGGAAAGTATTCAGACCTCTTGACTTTTTCCACATTTTGTTACGTTACAGCCTTAATCTAAAATTGATTAAATTTGCTTTTTTCTTCATCAATCTTCACACAATACCATAATGACAAAACAAAAACAGGTTTTTAGAAATTTTAGCAAATGTATATATAAATTTAAAAAACGGAAAAATCACATTTACATAAGTATTCAGACCCTTTACTCAATACTTTGATAAAGAGCCTTTGGAGCGATTACAGACTAGAATATTCTTGGGTAGATGCTACAAGCTTGGCAAACATGTATTTGGGGAGTTTCTCCCATTCTTCTCTGCAGATCCTCTCAAGCTCTGTCAGGTTGGATGGGACCGTCGCTGCACAGCTATTTTCAGGTCTCTCCAGAGATGTTCAATCAAGTTCAAGTCCAGGCTCTGGCTGGACCACTCAAGGACACTAGAGACTTCCCAAGCCACTCCAGGGTTGTCTTGGCTGTGTGCTTAGGGTCGTTATCCTATTGGAAGGTGAACCTTCTCCCAGTCTGAGGTCCTGAGCGCACTGGAGCAGGTTTTCATCAAGGATCTCTTGTACTTTGCTCCGTTCATCTTTCCTCGATCCTGACTAGTCTCCCAGTCCCTGCCGCTGAAAAACATCCCCACAGCATGATGCTGCCACCACCATGCTTCACCGTAGGGATGGTGCCAGGTTTCCTCCAGACGTGATGCTTGGTATTCAGGCCAAAGAGTTCAATCTTGGTTTCTCAGACCAGAGAATATTGTTTCTCATGGTCTGAGTCTTTAGGTGCCTTTTGCAAACCCCAAGGGCTGTCATGTGCCTTTTACTGAGAGAGTGGTTTCGACCTGCCACTCACCATAAAGGCCTTATTGGTGGAGTGCTGCAGAGATGGTTGTCCTTCTGGAAGGTTCTCCCATCTCCAAAGAGAAACTCTGGAGCTGTGACGATCTGGTCATTGGTCACCTCCCTGACCAAGTGACGATCTGGTTCTTGGTCACCTCCCTGACCAAGGCCCTTCTCCCCGATTGCTCAGTTTGGCCGGGCGACCAGCTCTTGGGAAGAGCCTTGGTGGTTCCAAACTACTTCCATTTAAGAATGATGGAGGCCACTGTGTTCTTGGGGACCTTCAATGCTGCAGACATTTTTTGGTACCCTGCCCCAGATCTGTGCCTTGACACAATCTCGTCTCGGAGCTCTCACGAGCAATTCCTTCCAACCTCCGTGGCTTGGTTTTTTGCTCTGACATGCACTGTCAACTGTGGGACATTATATAGACAGGTGTGTGCCCCTTTCCAAATCATTTCCAATCAATTTAATTTACCACAGGTAGACTTCCAGTCAAGTTAATGAAACATCTGAAGGATGATCAATGGAAACAGGGTGCACCTGAGCTCAATTTCGAGCATCATAGCAAAAGGTCTGAATACATATTTAAATATGGTATTTCTGTTTTTGATTTTGATTTATTGCTTCCTGTCATTTTGGAGTATTTTGTGTCAATAGATGAGGAGTTTTTTTTTATTTAATTGATTTTTGTTAATAAGGCTGTAATGTATCATAATGTGGAAAAAGTCAAGGTGTCTGAATACTTTCAGAATGCACTGTATGAACGTTATCTGATGTCAGCAAGTTATTGATTTCAAAAGCCTTATTTCTAAGGCTACACTACAGAAGCTATAAATTATTCACCCCCTTAGCATTTTTCCTATTTTGTTGCCTTACAACCTGGAATTGAAATGGATTTTTTTTGGGGTTTGTATCATTTGATTTACACAACATGCCTACCACTTTGAAGATGCAAAATATTTTTTCACTTACAAACAAAAAAAACGAGTCAATACCTTGTAGAGCCACCTTTGCAGCAATTACAGCTGCAAGTCTCTAGGGGGTATGTCTCTATAAGCTTGGCACATCTAGCCACTTTCGGAGTTTTGCCCATTCTTCAAGGGGCACAAAACTGCTCCAGCTCCCCTTCAAGTTGGATGGATTCTGCTGGTGTACAGCAATCTTTAAGTCATACCACATATTCTCAATTGGATTGAGGTCTGGGCTTTGACTAGGCCATTCCAAGACATTTAAATGTTTCCCTTAAACCACTCTGAGTGTTGCTTTGGCAGTATGCTTAGGGTAATTTTCCTGCTGGACGGTGAACCTCCGTCCCAGTCTCAAACCTCTGGAAGACTGAAACAGGTTTCCCTCAAGTAATTCCCCTGTATTTAGCGGCATCCATCATTCCTTTTATTCTGACCATTTTCCCAGTCCCTTGCCGGATTAAAAACATCGCCACAGCATGATGCTGCCACCACCATGCTTCACTGTGGGGATGGTGTTCGGGGGTGATAAGAGGTGTTGGGTTTGCTCAGACATAAAGGCTTTTCCTTGATGGCCAAAAAGCTCACTTTTAGTCTCATCTGACCAGAGTACCTTCTCCATATGTTTGGGGAGTCTCCCCACATTCCTTTTGCGAACACCAAACGTGTAGCTTATTTTTTTCTTTAAGCAATGGCTTTTTTCGGCCACTCTTCTGTAAAGCCCAGCTCTGTGGGAGTGTAGTCTTAAAGTGGTCCAATGGACAATCTCCAATCTCTGCCGTGGAGCTTTCTTGCAGCTCCTTCAGGGTTATCTTTGGTCTCTTGTTGCCTCTCTGATTAACGCCCTCCTTGCCTGGTCCGTGAGTTTTAGGGGGGCGACCTCTCTTGGCAGGTTTGTTGTGGTGCCATGTTCTTTCAATTTTTTTAAATAATGGTTTTAATGGTGCTCCGTGGGATGTCTAAAGTTTGATATTTTTAACCCAACCCTTATCTGTACTCTCACAACTTTGTCCCTGACCTGTTTGGAGAGCTCCTTGGTCTTCATGGTGCCGCTTGCTTGGTGGTGCCTTGCTTAGTACTGTTGCAGACTCTGTGGCCTGAGAACAGGTGAATATACTGAGATCATGTGACCTTAAATAAAGTCCACCTGTGTGCAATCAAACTAATTATGTGACTTCTGAAGGTAATTGTTTGGACCAGATCTTATTTAGGGTCTTCATAGCAAAGGGGGTGAATACATATGCACGCACCACTTTTCCGTAATTTATTTTTTATACTTTTTTTGAAACAAGTAATTTTTTTCATTTCACTTCAACAATTTGGACTATTTTGTGCATGTCCATTACATGAAATCCAAATAAAAATCCATTGAAATTACAGGTTGTAATGTAAAAAAATAGGAAAAACGCCAAGGGGGATGAATACTTTTACAAGGCACTGTATATTAATACTGCTAAAATGTATTCTTGATAAGAATACATTTTATGATAGAAATGCTTGTAACATGTACAGATATATTCAAACATACAAAAACAAAAACAGCATTTGTATTTGTCGTGTTATGGGACCCACTCAATTCTCATTCCTCTGAACAATTTATTTGTTATAGTTACACTAAGCTGGTTGATATTCTTTCCGTAGAACAAGAGGATAAAGCTCTGCTCGTCTCACCAATACTCATTATTACATCTCTAGTACTTTACACACATTATGTAATGACTTTGGTTTGATTTATAGTCTTTAAACACCACATTATTATTCTGTCTTTTTGACCTATTACTTAATGACCATATTCAGGTCTACTACACGTCTGAGGATGCAGAACTGAATGCAAAACCAAAGCAGTGGAATTGTGATGATCAAGGTAAATTCTATCAATTTTGAACTTAATCTTGACAGAAAATGAATACACTATAGGCCAATAATCATTGTCTCTTTCTGTCAGAGAACATATGATGTAATGCCATGTAAGGGTTAAGTACTTCATGACCTTTGGAGCTTTTAGCTTTATTGACCATGAAAAGATCTCATAACTTAAAAATAAGAACTAGCAATCCTTTGTCTATAGTTGGTCAATGGAAGTCTCTCTTTATGGCATCTGGATTATGCTGACTTCACTATCACGCTGGTAGTGTCACAAGGCTAGCCGTATCGTCAATCACAGGGGTTGAGTGAGATTGACACTGGGCAAGGCCTTCCTGCAAAAGCATCTTTCTATCTATCAGCCCCTTTGATCTCTACAGAGGAGAGGAACACTGAGTGGCACACTGACAGGATGTTATGTAAAACTGTCTAGGCTACTCAAAGTAAAAGACCTGCTACTCAAATAATATAACTTGTGAGTGGGTAAATATGGTAGTTATGATGAAATATTCAGACTACAAATTATTTTATGCAGGATGAATGGTTTACACTCCATGACAAATCGACTACATGCATATCATGCTAAACTAAAGACATGCACAAGAGAGGACCATATCACATATAATGTGAATATGTCCACTACCCATTTTACGCAAAGAAACACGCTCACACGGGGGCGGGATGCGGCTGCTTGTACCAAAACTGGTCGAATCTGGTTCAGACTGAAACTGTATATGTGTTCCTCTCTATTACCAGCTCTTCTGCAACCCCCTCCTCTCACACAGAGCTCGGTTAGATAACGGAATTTACCCAGACCTGGTTTGCACAGGCTTCCCTTTCTCTATTGCAGCAGGAGCACTGTGTTGTTGTATACACTTCCACACGCACATGCATGCACACATTCCAGAGGTCACATTCATTCTGAAAATGTTGTCATTAAAATCAAATTCTTTAAGACAGTACAATTATTCTCCAAGAATCGCCACCTTGCCGTGGTAGAGAAGTGTACACAGTTCCAATGATCCCGAGAGAGATGCCGTTTGGAGCTAAACTAGCTTCTGGTAGGGTCACCCATGGCGGTAAGGTCAAGGGGGATATTCCAGACAAAGCACGATCCAACCAAGACGTCAACGGTGAAGCAGGCGAAAGATGATGGCAAGTCACAACGACTTTGAAAGCGGAGGAAGGCTGCAGCAGAGAAGGGTCCCCAGTCGTCTTGGACTCCATGCCACTGGACCGTGTGGTGGCTGCCCGTGCATCAGTCTTCCCACATTAAGCTACAGTACCAGTCAAAAGTTTGGACACACCTACTCATTCAAGGGTTTTTCTTTATTTTTACAATTTTCTACATTGTAGATTAATAGTGAAGACATCAAAACTATGAAATAACACATATGGAATCATGTAGTAACCAAAAAGTATTAAACAAATCAAAATATATTTTATATTTGAGATTCTTCAAAGTAGCCACCCACTTTGACTTGATGACAGCTTTCACACTCTTGGCATTCTCTCAACCAGCTTCATGAGGTAGTCACCTGGAATGCATTTCAATTAACAGGTGTGCCTTGTTAAAAGTTAATTTGTGGAATTTCTTTCCTTCTTAATGCGTTTGAGCCAATCAATTGTGTTGTGACAAGGTAGGGGTGGTATACAGAAGATAGCCCTATTTGGTAAAACACCAAGTCCGTATTATGGCAAGATAAGCTAAAATAAGCAAAGAGAAACAACAGTCCATCATTACTTTAAGACATGAAGGTCAGTCAATACGGAAAATGTCAAGAACTTTGAAAGTTTCTTCAAGTGAAGTAAAAAAAAACATAAAGTGCTATGATGAAACTGGCTCTCATGAGCACTGCCACAGGAAAGGAAGACCCAGAGTAACCTCTGCTGCAGAGGATACGTTCATTTGAGTTAACTGCACTTCAGATTGCAGCCAAAATAAATGGTTCACGGAGTTCAAGTAAGAGACACATCTCAACATCAACTGTTCAGAGGAGACTGTGTGAATCAGGCCTTCATGGTCGAATTGCTGCAAAGAAACAACTACTAAAGGACACTCAATAATAAGAAGAGACTTGCTTGGGCTAAGAAACAGAAGCAATGGACATTAGACCGGTGGAAATGTGTCCTTTAGTCTGGAGTCCAAATGTGAGATTTTTGGTTCCAACCACTGTGTCTTTGTGAGACGCGTGTGGGTGAACGGATGATCTCTGCATGTGTATTTCCCACCGTAAAGCATGGAGGAGGAGGTGTTATGGTGTTGGGGTGCTTTGCTGGTGACACTGTCTGTGATTTATTTAGAATTCAAGGCACACTTAACCAGCATGGCTACCACAGCATTCTACAGCGATAGGCCATCCCATCTGGATTGGGTTTAGTGGGACTATCATTAGTTTTTCAACAGGACAATGACCCAACACACCTCCAGGCTGTGTAAGGGCTATTTGACCAAGAAGGACAGTGATGGAGTGCTGCATCAGATGACCTGGCCTCCACAATCACCCGACCTCAACCCAATTGAGATGGTTTGGGATGAGTTGAACCGCAGAGTGAAGGAAAAGCAGCCAACAGGTCTGCTCAGCATATGTGGGAACTACTTCAAGACTGTTGGAAAAGCATTCCTCATAGAACCTGGTTGAGAGAATGCCAAGAGTGTGCAGAGATGTCATCAAGGCAAAGGGTGGCTACTTTGAACAATCTCAAATATACAATATGTTTTGATTTGTTTAACACTTTTTGGTTACTACATGATTCCATATGTGTTATTTCATATGTTGATGTCTTCACCATTATTCTACATTGTAGAATATAGTAAAAATAAAGAAAAACCCCTTGAATGAGTAGGTGTGGTCCAAACGTTTGACTGGGACTGTTCGTCACGCACAGGTGTCCTCCAAAAGGGAATCTGCCCTATACATCCCGTACCAAAGTCCTATGTATTTCAGAAAGTGGCAAGGGGACAGGATTGTGAGATCTGGAAGCTCCTAGTCACGAGCTGGCACATCAGGCGGTTTGTGTTAGATTCAATCGTGGGCTCTTGGACTGAGGTAGATGGAGTTTTTCGGCAGCTGCACCCATGACTGAGCAGCCCCCTTTAGGATCCACTCTGCTCATCCCAGTAGGGGAAGGGGCTAGAAAAGGTGCCCTAAAAATAGCCTGCCTCGAAAACTGAGTCCAGAGGGATCACCTACATGCAGTTAGAAACAAAGACAATTTAATTTGAGTCTGGAATGTGTGCACCCTAATGGATAGTGCAAGCAGTGATCGACCCGAGAGGAGAACTGCGATCATGAGTACGACCTTACCATCACGAACACTGTCTTTGCCAAAATAATAAACTCAAAGCATCTTGGAGGCACCCCAGCTCCAAACAGTGGCATCTCAATGATTATGTCATTGTTCGAGCTAGGGACCACCGTGATGTGAACGTCACAAGGGCCATGATCAGTGCAGATGACTGTTGGACAGATCATCACTTTATCCACTCCACAATGTCCATCAGACTAATGCAGAAGAGGAGGGTCCAGAAGAAGAAGACCCGGCCAAGACCGAACATTGAGCGCCTGAGCGACACTGTCACTTGACAACACCTCCAGGCCTCGCTTGGTGAAAAACTCCCACAGGAATATCCAGAGGATATCAGAGAACACTGGGGTCCGCTCAAATCAACCATTCTTGACACCTGCAAGAACACCCTTGGGTACAAGTTCAGAAAACATCAGGACTGGTTTGATGAGAACAAAACACAGAAATAGAACAGCTCATCACAAAGAAAAGGAAAGCCTTTCATGCCTGGCAGAACGACATCAATTGCAAGGCCAAAAGAGAGGCTCACTCCAGAGCTAAGGCTGATGTCCAGCGCAGGGTGAAGGAGCTCAAGAACACATGGTGGACTGAAAAGGCCCTGGAAATCCAGACACTGGTGATACTAGAGGCTTCCTCAGTGCCACCAAGGCAGTGTACGGTCCAAGCTACCTTTGCCTAAACCCCCTGCGCTCTAAGGATGCAAAAACATTTCTGGAGGACAATAAGGCAATCAACCCCCAATGTAGAGAGCACTTCCAAGAACTCCTCAACCGCAATAGCACCGCTGAACTGAAGCTTATCAACCAAATCCCCAGAGATCCACGAGAGGTGACATGGGGGAACCTTTCCAGTGTGACAGAGGTATAAGATGCCAACAGGAGCCTGTGAAACAACAAGGCCTTAGAACAGACGGGTCTGCACACATACAGTGCATTCGAAAGTATTCAGACCTTTTGACTTTTTCCACATTTGTTACGTTACAGCCTTATTCTAAAATTGATTAAATAATTTTTTTCTCCTCATCAATCTACATAGAATACCTAATGACAAAGCAAAAACAGGTTTTTAGAAATGTTTGCATAAAACAAGAGAAATACGTTATTTACATAAGTATTCAGACCCTTTGCTATGAGACTCGAAATTGAGCTCAGAGTGAATCCTGTTTCCATTGATCATCCTTGAGATGTTCTACAAATTGATTGGAGTCCACCTGTGGTAAATTCAATTGATTGGACATGATTTGAAAGGCACACATCTGTCGATAAAGGTCCCACAGTTGACAGTGCTGGTCAGAGTAAAAACCAACATTTCTGCAGCATTGAAGGTCCTCAAGAACACAGTGGCCTCCATCATTCTTAAAGGGAAGAAGTTTGGAACCACCAAGACTCTTTCTAGAGCTGGCCCCCTGCCAAACTGAGCAATCGGGGGAGAAGGGCCTTGGTCAGGGAGGTGACCAAGAACCCGATGGTCACTCTGACAGAGCTCCAGAGTTCCTCTGTGGAGATGGGAGAACCTTCCAGAAGGACAACCATCTCTGCAGCACTCCACCAATCAGTCCTTTATGGTAGAGTGGCCAGACGGAAGTCACTCCTCAGTAAAAGGCACATGACAGCCCGCTTGGAGTTTGCCAAAAGGCACCTAAAGGACTCTCAGGCCATGAGAAACAAGATTCTCTGGTCTGATGAAACCAAGATTGAACTCTTTGGCCTGAATGAAAAGCGTCACGTCTGAAGGAAACCTGGCACAATCCCTACGGTGAAGCACGGTGGTGGCAGCATCATGCTGTGGGGATGTTTTTCAGCATCAGGGACTGGGAGACTAGTCAGGATTGAGGGACAGATGGACAGAGCAAAGTACAGGGAGATCCTTGATGAAAACCTGCTCCAGAGAGCTCAGGACCTCAGACTGGGGTGAAGGTTCACCTTCCAACAGGACAACGACCTAAGCACACATCCAAGACAACGCAGGTGTGGCTTCAGGACAAGTCTCTGAATGTCCTTGATGGCCCCCAGCCAGAGCCCGGACTTGAACTGAATCGAACATCTCTGGAGAGACCTGAAAATAGCTGTGCATGCGATTCTGCCCATCCTACCTGACAGAGCTTGAGAGGATCTGCAGAGAAGAATGGGAGAAACTCCCCAAATACAGGCGGCTTGCCAAAAGGCTTGTAGGTCATACCCAAGAAGACTCAAGGCTGTAATCGCTGCCAAAGGTGCTTCAACAAAGTACTGAGTAAATAGTTTGAATACAATGTGATTTTTTTGTATTTTTAATTCATTTGCTAAAATGTCCGAAAACCTGTTTTTGCTTTGTCATTATGGGGTATTGTGTAGAATGATGAATGAAATAAACAAATGTAATCAATTTAGAATAAGGCTGTTATGTAACAAAATGTGGAAAAGTCAAGGGGTCTGAATACTTTCTGAATGCACTACCCTGCTCCTGAAGGTCTGGGACAAGGAAGAACTATCCTCCGAGCTCAGGGATGCTCTCATAGTGACCACCATCTTCAAAAAGGCAGAGTGTGGAACTAGAGGCAGTCTCCCTCCTGTCAACCACAGGCAAAGTCTACTTGTATGCTTAACGCAACCGACTGCTACCCCCTGTCCCAGGAAGTACTCCCAGATACGCAGTGGGCTTCCCTGCCCATCCAGAGGTACTGCAGATATGATCTTCACAACGCCAACTACAAAAAGGCAACCAATGTACATGGCCTTGTCACGGTTTCGGCCGAGGCGGCTCCTCCTTCTTGTTCGGGCAGGTTTCGTTGGTCGTCGTCTCCGAGTTCTAGCTGCCACCGCTCGATGTTTCTTGTTTGTTTGGTTTTGTCTGTTAGTCACACCTGTTTTGTGTTAGGTCTCATTTAGCACCCTATTTAGTTTCCTTGTTGTTAGGTCGGTTGTGTTGTGTAATTGTTCGTGGTCGCGGTTATGCGCTACCCGTGTCGGTACGCTTATTTTTCCTGAGAGCTTCCTCCTTGTTGTGTGAGGAGAGATTTACGCACCTGTGTGTGCGCTTGTATTTTACGCCTCTGTGCGTCTTTTTGCCTCCGGGCTGTCTTGGATTATTTTCGTGCTCAGTAAAGTCTTGTTGGACTTACCCTCTGCTGCCTGCGCCTGATTCTACACCACACCCATACACAGCACCGTGACAGAATTACACACCATAGAATGGAATCAGCAGGAGCACCCGTCGACCCCATGGAGGGAGCGTCTCCTTGGACACGAGCACCGGATCAACCGTGTCGGGCACGCCTTGAGAGCGTCATGGACACCCCTTCGTCGATGGGAGACCAGCGGGGTTCCCATAGCCCCACCCTATCGCACCATCACCTTCACCACCGGACAACCAGCCCGTCCCATCGACCGGAACCCAGTGGATTCGGCTCTCGCTCCCGAGGGCGTACGACGGCACCGCTGCCGGGTGTCAGGGTTCCTCCTACAAGTGGAGCTCTACATTGCCACCATACACCCGGCGCCCTCGGGATACGAGAGCGTTTCCGCCCTCATCTCCTGTCTCACCGGCAAGGCGTTGGAGTGGGCCAACGCCCGAGTGGAGGAATAGACGCCACTTCACAGTCACCTATGCGGAGTTCTCCCGTCGCTTCCGTGCGGTCTTCGACCATCCACCAGAGGGGAGAGCGGCGGGGAACGTCTATTCCACTCCGACAGGGGATGAGGAGCGCTCAGGCGTTTGCGCTGGAGTTCCGGACTCTAGCGGCTGATGCGGGGTGGAATGAGAGGGCCCTCACAGACACTTCAGATGTAGCCTTCGGGAGGACGTCCGCAGGGAGTTAGCCTGCAGGGGACACTACACTAACATTTGACCAGCTGGTGGACATGGCCATTCGACTGACAACCTGCTGGCGACCGCGGCGTCCCAGGTGGGGGCCCCCCATTCCATCCTCCAGCGCCTCCGAGCAGTGTCCGATGGAGCTTGGAGGTGCTGGCTGGCTAGAGGGAGAAGAGGTAGGAGCCCGAGGGGGGCAGTCTCCTGCACCAGGTGTGGGGCGCGGAGGGCACACCGCGGCTAGGTGCTGGGGAGGGTCCCCTGGTGAGGAGAGAGAGCAGGTCATACAGTGGGGAGTCCACCTAGGGAGTAGGCGCCCTACTTACCCAGAGCTTTCTGTCGTTCACATTACCTTACCTGTTTGTTTCCCACAGGTTGCACCTCGGTCCCAGCACAAGGCGCTAGTCGATTCAGGCGCAGCTGGAATTTTGTAGACCGGAGATTCTGTGTTAAGTTAGGGATTCCCCTCCTTCCAGTCGAAAAACCCTTTCCTGTACATGCCCTAGATAGTAGTCCGTTAGGATCTGGGGTTGATTGGGGAGGTCACAGCGCCACTTTAGGATGATGACTTGGGGGTCATGAGGAGACGATTCAACTCTATCTTATCGACTCTCCTGCGTATCCGGTGGTACTGGGGGCTTCCCTGGTTGATGACCCATGATCCTACTATTTCAGTGGCGGAGAAAGCTCTTAAAGGGTGGTCTGCTCCAGTGTGAGGGGGTTATGTCTGGGAGAAATGTTCCGTAGGGGGCGACCTCGGTGGAGAGTCCGAACCAGATGCCAGCACTGCACATTCCTCCTGAGTATGAGGATTTGTGCGCCGTGTTCAGTAAGACCAGAGCGGCACAGTTGCCACCTCAGACAAGGGATTGTAGCGATAGACCCCAGACAGGAGCAGCGCTTCACGAGCCATGTGTATCCTTTGTCACAGGAGGAGAAAAAAGGGCAATGGAGACTTACATTGCCGAGTCTCTGAGACAGGGATACATACGGGCTTCCACTTCTCCCGCGTCCTCCGAGCTTCTTTTGTGAAGAAAAAGGATGGAGGTTTGCGTCCGTGTATGATTACCGTGGTCTCAATCAGGTACGGTGAAGTACAGCTATCCACTTCCTCTGATTGGGACCATGACCGGAGTCCTTGCACGGGGCAAGGTTCTTCACGTAAAATGGATCTCAGGAGCGCACATAACCGGGTGCGCATTAGGGAGGGCGAAGAGTGGAAGACAGCATTTAGTACTACATCCGGCCATTACGAGTATCTCGTCATGCCATAAGGGTTAATGAATGCTCCCATAAGTCTTCCAATCGTTTGTAGACGCAAATCTTTTCCGGACATGCAGGCGCAGGGTAGTGGTGTACATAGATGATATTCTTGTGTACAGTGCTACTCGGGCCGAGCATGTAGCCCTGGTGCGCAGGGTATTGAGGGAGACTGTTGGAGCATGACCTGTATGTCAAAAGCTGAGAAATGTCTGTTCTTCCAGGAGTCAGTTTCCTTTTTGGGTTACCAGTTGTCTGCGTCAGGGGTGAGAATGGAGGTGGACCGAGTGTCCGCCGTGCGTAATTGGCAAACCCCAACTACGGTTAAAGAGTTGCATGGAGTCCATTCCCATACTACCGGAGTCTTGTCTGGTGGCACCGGTGGTGTGGAGGTCGATTCGCGGAGATCGGGAGGCGGGCGTTACGCACGAGCCTAGTCCTACAGTGTCCGGTGCGTGTTATCGTCCCGCTCGAGGTCCGGGATCGGCTGATTTATTGGGCTCACCACGCCCCCTCCTCTGGACATCCGGGTATTGGCCGGACGTGCACTGCCTTGAATGCGAGTACTGGTACAACCGTTAGCCAGGGATGTGAGGGTTTATGTCTCCTCCCCTGCTCAGTGTGTGCCCAGTGTAAGGCACCCAGACACTTGCCCAGGGGTAAATTACAGCCCCTGCCCGTTCTACAACGACCCTGATCTCACCTCTCGGTGGATTTTGTTACCGATCTTCCCTCCTCACAGGGGAATACCACCATCCTGGTCAGTTGTGGACCGGTTCTCGAAGGCCTGTCGTCTCCTTCCCATGCCGGGTCTTCTCTACGGCCCTACAGACCCGCTGAGGCTCTATTTACCTCACGCTCTTCCGGCATTCACGGGGTGCCCGAGGATATAGTGTCCGATCGAGCCCCAGTTTACCTCCAGAGTCCTGGAGAGTATTTATGGAACATTTGGGGGTCTCGGTGAGCTTTACCTGGGGTTACCACCCGGAGAGTAATGGGCAGGTTGAACGAGTCAACCAGGATGTGGGTAGCTTCAGTCAGGGCCGGCCGGAGGAGTGGGCGAGATATGTGCCCTGGGCCGAGATGGCACAGAACTCTCTCCGCCACTCCTCCACCCAACCCCCTTTTCAGTGTGTATTAGGACCAGTGTGGTTCTGGCACCATGGCATGAGAGCCAGATCGAGGCCCCCTGCTGGATGAGTGGGAAGTGGCGCTCGGAGGAGACGTGGGACGCTGCACACGCCATCTGCAGCGTGCCATACGTCCGACAGAAGACGAGCTGGCCGACCACACCGCAGTGAGGGGCCAGTGTACGCACCTGGGAGATCGAGTCTGGCTCTCAACCAGAACCGGCCCCTCCGCCTGCACCTGCCGGAAGCTGGGTCGGTTTGTAGGGCCTTTAAAGTCCTGAGGAGATTGAACGAGGTGAGTTACAGATTAGAACTACCTATTGATTACAAGAATATTAACCCCTTGTTCCATGTGTCTCTCCTCAGGCGGTGGTAGCTGGGTCCACTCCAGGACTTTGAGATTGAGGGAGACTCCTCCGCCCCGTTGGACATCGAGGGGGCTCCGGCGTACACAGTTCGGACCATCCTGGATTCGAGACACCGGATGGGGGGTCTCCCAGTATCTCGTGGAGTGGGAGGGGTACAGTCCCGGAGGAGCGGTGCTGGGTGCAAGGAAGGACATTCTGGATCCGTCCCTGATGACCGAATTCCATCGTGGTCATCCTACGCGCCCTCCCGTCCCCCTGGTCGTCCCGGGGACCGAGGCGAAAGCGCGGTGGGCCCGCGCGTCAAGGGGGGGTACCTGTCACGGTTTCGGCCGAGGCGGCTCCTCTGCTTGTTCGGGCAGGTTTCGCCGGTGGGTCGTCTCCGGAGTTCTAGCTGCCACCGCTCAATGTTTCTTGTTTGTTTGGTTTTGTCTGTTAGTCACACCTGTTTTGTGTTAGGTCTCATTTAGCACCCTATTTAGTTTCCTTTGTTAGGTTTGTGTTGTGTGTGTAATTGTTCGTTGTGGTTGGCGCTACCCGTGTCGGTACGCTATTTTCCTGGAGCTTCCTCCTTGTTGTGTGAGGAGAGATTTACGCACCTGTGTGTGTGCGCCTTTTATTTACGCCTGTGGCCGTCTTTTTGCCTCGGCTCAAGTTTTGGATTAATTTTCGTGCTCAGTAAAGTCTTGTTGACTTACCCTCTGCTGCCCTGCGCCTGATTCTACACCACACCCATACACAGCACCGTGACAGGCCTTCATAGACCTAACAAAGTATTTGACAAAGTTGACCGCCACTCCGCTGTCTGGCGGATACTCCTCGAAAATACAGCTGACCTGACAAGTTCATCAGAATACTGAGGCTGCTAATGGTGACGGTACAACAGTACCCAGCAACAGAGGCTCTGAGTTAGAGCCCTTCACTGTGGAGACAGGGGGTCAAAGAGGGCTGCATCATCGCGCCCACACTGTTTGCTGAGTTCACGCCATGCCATCCTCCACCTCAAGACTCAAGTCCTTTACCAACCACCACCCAACAAGTCCCCTACAGGTTGACAATAACACCCTTGAAAATGTGGATCACTTCCCAAACCTCTGCAGCCTTCTCTCTTCCAAAGCCGACATTGACTCAGAGATAAACCACCGCCTGAGTTGTGTCGAGTGGAGCTCACGCAAGATTGAGGAAAAATAGTTCCACACTGCAATACAGAGCCGAAACATTACTAAAACATGGGCTGACCACCTACAGTAGGCACCTGAAAGCACTGGAACAACAACAAAAATCTGTGAGGATCAGTTGGAAAGACAGGTGCACCAACATAAGCAAGCTGGAGGAGCCTCACATAAACAGGCATCACCACTACTATTACTACAATATCAAAACAGATAGACAGGCCACCACTGGGCACACACACTGGTTAAATCACGTTGTTTCCACGTCATTTCAATGAAATTACGTGAACCAAAGTGGAATAGATGTTGAATTGACGTCTGTCCATGCCCAAGTCCCAAGTCACGCCTCCCAAAACAGATAATGACTCCCAGTTAGAAGGAAGGTCAGTGAACCACTAGCGGGCAAAGAAACGCTACAAAGACAACATCAAAACAAGCCTTAAAAAGGAACCTCCAACAACAGGTAGGACACTGCACTAAACCGACACAACTGGAGAAAACATTCAAGAGGGAGCTCACTACAGCCAAAAAAGATCTCCACTGTGCCGCAGAGGACAAGCGGCAGCAAGGAGAGACAACACCAGGAAGGCCTAAACACCAACTTCCCCACACAACCACCACTCATCCCGCCCACAGTGCACCAAAATATGGGCTCCCGTGATCGGGCCTCAACAGCCATCTGAAGACCCACAAATAGGAGACCCCATGGAGGACAATCATACTCGTACAGAGGATCTCCAATCCTGATGTGTCACGACTTTTCCAAGCTGCCTCCTCCTTTGTTCGGGCAGGCCGGCATTCAGTAGTCACCGGGTCTTCTAGCCACTGCCGCTCCTCATCTATTCATTCCATTTGTTTTGTCTTGTTTATTACACACACCTGGTTTCAATTCCCCTCATCAGTACCTGTATAAGTGTTCCCTCTGCCCCCTTATCTTTGTGTGCCAGTTATTGTTTATTGTGGAGGTTAGTTTAGCTCAGTGGAGCTCTTTTTGTATTTTGTGTCGCCGGGGATATTCACCCGTGTGCCTTGTTGTCTCCGTCGTGCTTCATATTTCCACACTGGAGTGTTTGACGCATGCGGCGTACCACTGTGTCAACGGAATAAACCTGTTATTCTGTGGTTTACCCTCCTGCGCCTGACTCCTTTAATTCACATCACCACAGAATCACACACCTTTTTTTTTTTTTTTTCACCTTTATTTAACTAGGTAAGCCAGTTGAGAACAAGTTCTCATTTACAACTGCGACCTGGCCAAGATAAGGCAAAGCAGCCATAAAGGAAACAACAACACAGAGTTACATATGGGGTAAAACAAAACATAAAGTCAAAAAATACAACAGAAAATATATATACAGTGTGTTAAAATGTAGCAAGGCAATAAATAGGGCCATAGTGCAAAATAATTACAATTAGTATTAACACTGGAATGATAGATGTCAAGAGGTAGATGTGCAAATAGAGATACGGAGTGCAAATGAGCAAAATAAATAACAACATGGGGATGAGGTAGTTGGGTTTGGGCTAATTTCAGATGGGCTGTGTACAGGTGCAGTGATCGGTAAGCTGCCCTGACAACTGTTGCTGTAAGTTAGTGAGGGAGACAAGAGTCTCCAGCTTCAGAGATTTTTGCAATTCGTTCCAGTCATTGGCAGCAGAGAACTGAAGGAATGGCGGCCAAAGGAGGTGTTGGCTTTGGGGATGACCAGTGAGATATATCCAGCTGGAGCGCGACTACGGGTGGGTGTTGCTATGGTGACCAAGCAGCTAAGATAAAGCAGGATTTGCCTAGCAGTGATTTAGATGGGCCTGGAGCCCAGTGGGTTTGGCGACTAATATGTAGTGAGGACCAGCCAACAATAGCGTGGTCACAGTGGTGGGTAGTATATGGGGCTTTGGTGACAAAACGGATGGCACTGTGATAGACTACATCCAATTTGCTGAGTAGAGTGTTGAGGCTATTATGTAAATGACATCGCCGAAGTCAAGGATCGGTAGGATAGTGTTTTACGAGGCATGTTTGGCAGCATGAGTGAAGGAGGCTTTGTTGCGTAAATAGGGAAGCCGATTCTAGATTTTCCTTTGGATTGAGATGCTTAATGTAGTCTGGAAGGAGAGTTTACAGTCTAACCAGACACCTAGGTATTTGTAGGTCCACATACTCTAGGTCAGACCCGTCAAGAGTAGTGTTTCTAGTCGGGTGGGCGGGTGCCAGCAGCGTTCGATTGAAGAGCATGCATTTAGTTTTACTAGTGTTAAAGAGCAGTTGGAGGCTACTGAAGGAGTGTTGTATGGCATTGAAGCTTGTTTGGAGGTTTGTGCTTAAACAGTGTCCAAGAAGGGCAGATGTATACAAAATGGTGTTGTCTGCGTAGAGGTGGATCTGAGAGTCACCAGCAGCAAGAGACGACATCATTGATATACACAGAGAAAAGAGTCGGCCCAAGAATTGAACCCTGGGCACCCCCATAGAGACTGCCATAGGTCCAGACAACAGGCCCTCCGATTTGACACATTGAACTCTATCTGAGAAGTAGTTGGTAAACCAGGCGCGAGCAGTCATTTGAGAGACCAAGGCTATTTAGTCTGCCAATCACAGAATGCGGTGGTTGACAGAGTCGAAAGCTTCTGGCCATGTCGATGAAGACGGCTGACAGTTCTGTCTATGCTCGACCACAATTATAATATCGTTAGACCTGAGCGTGCTTGAGGTGCACCGCATGACCAGCTCGGAAACCGGATTGCAGCAAGCGGAGAAGGTACGGTGGGATTAAATGGTCGGTGATCTGTTTGTTAACTTGGCTTTCAAAAACTTTCGAAAGGCAGGGCAGGATGGATATAGGTCTGTAACAGTTTGGATCTAGAGTGTCACCCTTTGAAGAGGGGGTTGATCGTAGCAGCTTCTAATCTCTGGGGATCTCAGATGTTACGAAAGAGAGGTTGAACAGGCTAGTAATAGGGGTTGCGACAATTTTGGCGGCTAGTTTTAGAAAGAAAGGGTCCAGATTATCTAGCCCAGATGATTTGTAGGGGTCCAGATTTTGCAGCACTTTCAGAACATCAGCTGTCTGAATTTGTGTGAAGGAGAAGCGGGGGGTGGGGGGTCATACTGGGCAAGTTGCAGCGGAGGGTCAGAGCTGGTGGCGGGGTAGTGGTAGCCAGGTGGAAAGCATGGCCACCGTAGGTAAAATGCCTGTTGAAATTCTCGATTATGAGATTTATCGGTGGTGATAGTGTTCCTAGCCTCAGTGCAGTGGGCAGCTGGGAGGAGGTGCTCTTATTCTCCATGGACTTTACAGTGTCCCAAAACTTTTTGGAGTTAGTGCTACACAGGATGCAAATGTCTGTTTGAAAAAGCTAGCCTTTGCTTTCCTAACTGCTTGTGTATATCTGGTTTCTAACTTCCCTGAAAAGTTGCATAGCAGGGGCTATTCTGGCTGATGCAGTACGCCACATGATGTTTTTGTGTGGTCAAGGGCAGTCAAGTCTGAGGAGAACCAGGGGCTATATCTGTTCTTAGTTCTGTATTTTTTGAATGGGGCATGTTTATTTAAGATTGAGAGGAAATTACTTTTAAAAGAACAACCAGGCATCCTCTACTGACGGGAATGAGATCGATATCCATCCAGGATACCTGGGCCAGGTCAATTAGGAAGGCCTGCTCGCTAAAGTGTTTTAGGGAGCATTTGACAGTGATGAGGGGTGGTCGTTTGACCGCGGACCTGTTACGGATGCAGGCAATAAGGCAGTGATCGCTGAGTTCCTGGTTGAAGACAGCGGAGGTGTATTTAGAGGGTAAGTTAGTCAGGATGATATCTATGAGGGTGCCCATGTTTACGGTTTTAGGGTTGTACCTGGTAGGTTCGTTGATAATTTGTGTGAGATTGAGGGCATCTAGTTTGGATTAGGGGATGGTCGGGGTGTTAAGCATATCCCAATTTAGGTCAACACTCAAGCATAGAACTCTGAGGATAAATGGGTGGCAATCAATTCAATATGGTGTCCAGGGGCACAGCTAGCGGCTGAGGGTCTGTGGCCGGGCAACAGTGAGAAGACTTATTTCTGGAAAGGTGGATTTTTAAAGTAGAAGCTCAAACTGTTTGGGCACAGAACTGGATAGTTATGAATAGAGCTCTGCAGGCTATCTCTACAGTAGATTGCAACTCCACCCCCTTTGGCAGTTCTATCTAGACGAAAATGTTGCAGTTGGGGATGGACATTTCAGAATATTTGGTGGCCTTCCTAAGCCAGGATTCAGACACTGCTAGAACACTCAGGGTTGGCGGAGTGTACTAATGCAGTGAATAACTCAAACTTAGAAGGAGGGCTTCTGATGTTAACGTGCAGAAAACCAAGGCTTTTACGGTTACAGAAGTCAACAAATGATGGCTCCTGGGAGTAGGAGTGATACTGGGGGCTACAAGGGCCTGGTTAGCCTCATCACCAGAGGAACAGAGAAGGACTAGAATAAGGATATGCTAAAGGCTTTAAGAAATGGTCTTCTAGTGCGTTGGGTACAGAGAATAAAGGGGCAGATTTCCGGGCGTTGTAGAATAGATTCAGGGCATTATGTACAGACAAGATATGGAAGGATATGAGTACAGTGGAGGTAACCTAGCGTTGGGTAACATTGTGAAAGAGATAGCATCACTGGAGGCACAGATTGAGCGGTCTCGCGTGTATGGGAAAGTGGAACAAAGGAACTATTTGAGGCAGTTTCGAGAGGGACTTGGGGTTCTACAGTGAAATGGTATAATAAGAACTAACTGGAACAGCAGTAGGCAAGGCATATTGACATGGGAGAGAGGCAAAGCAATCACAGGTGTTATTAGAGAGAGCTAAGACAACAACTGGTAATGGCGATAAAGTTTGGGCTGAGGCTAAACAGATAAACAGGACAGGGTACCCTGTAAAGAACAGTCAGCAGGCGATCAGCTGTGCAGCTGAGTGATCATAAGGTCCAGTGAACAGCAATATATGAGTCTGAGAGCAGTTCGAATTGGTACTACAGCACAGCGATCAGGAAGATGGATCTTCGTGGTCGTCGCAACGGGAAGCCTGTTGAAACCACAGACGATTACGTCGGCAGACCAATGTGAGGATCGGCGGGCCCGTGTCGACTCCTAGGAGGTTCCGTCCGTTTGACAGAGAGGTAGTATAGCCGGAGATGTGTGCCTGACTCAGGCTAGCTCAAGGCTGATTAGCCAACAACAATGTTCATTTGGTTAGAAGAGCTAGTTGCGATTATCCAGTGTTAAAGGTCCAGTGATTCAGTGATTCTGGCAGAAAATCCGATAGTTTCTGGGTCGAGAACACCAGCGGACAGTGCAGACTGGCCGATAATAGTCCAGGCTAGAGCTGGCTGGTAGGTTGTGCAGGCCACGGACAATGGTGAAAAACCGCTAACCGTGCTAGCAAGTAGCAGTTAGCTGGTTAGCTGGCTACTCCCGTCCGGTAGACAAAGAAGTAGATAGCCGGATATGGGCCTGCTCGAGTAGCTCAAGGCTAACTGATGCTTGCTTCGGGGCAGTGGTGATCAGCCTACAGCAACATCCATTCGACATCCATTCGGTTGCGGCAACCTAAGTGCGATCCGGTGTTAAGGTCCAGTGATTCAGTTACTCCACCTGCCATGGAGTCAGCATGAGAAAGAGTCCATGCCTGGAGTCGTTGGCACGGGTCTACGAGCATTCCAGGATTCTAGCCAGCTTGGGAGAAGCTGGGTCCGGGGGTGGAACGGGACGGGCCCTGATTGACGGATTCCAG
>NW_025537940.1:0-25323 GCF_020615455.1 Coregonus clupeaformis | reverse complement strand
TTCACGCCCTAGATAGTCGTCCGTTGGGTACGGGCTTAATCAGGGAGGTCACGGCGCCACTTAGGATGTGTGCGCAGGGGATTGTAACGCCCTGGCTCCGGGACTCTGAATATTGAGCCAGGGGTTGTTCATTCTTTTGGGTGTATTTCTATGTGTTTGGTCAAGTGACTTCAATCGGGAGGTAACGAGTGTCAGCTGTCGGCTCGTTATCTCTGATTGGGAGCCATATTTAATCTGTTTGTTTTCCGTTGGGGGTTGTGGGTTTTTGTTCATTGTTCAGTAGTATTCACTGAGGACTTCACGATCGTGGTTTGTTCTGTATTCTCGTGTGATTATTAAAGTCAAGATGTTCACTCCCAACGCTGCGCTTTGGTCATACTTCATTGGCGATCGTGACAGAAAAACCCACCACAACGAGACCAAGCAGCAGTTGGATAACGAGTGGTGGAGCCAGAAGAGCGAAGGTTGGGAGAGGACTATGGAGGCCTGGTCCACCGAGAGGAGAGACCCCAGAAATTTTTTTAGGGGGGCTCACGACGTCGGGGCAGAAGGTGTACGGCCCGGAGGGAGTGCAAGAGGTTGGCAGATATGGCCGCCAGTTTAAGGGGGCCACTGGTTGCAAGGGGATGGAAAGTGTGGAGGCACGGCGAGAGGTACTGGGGGGTGTTTCCAGTCCGGTCCGGCCCGTTCCTGATCCCCGTGTAGGGCCAGGGGTGTGTGTCCCCAGTGCGGTTCTGTCTGTCCCTGCTCAACGCACCAAGCCTACGGGTGCGTCGCCAGCCCAGCTCGGCCTGTTCCTGCGCCCCGCACCAAGTCTGTGGTGCGTTTTGCCAGCCCAGCCCGGCCTGTCCCTGCTCCACGCACCAAGGATACGGTGTGCGTCGACAGCCCAGCCCGGCCTGTCCCTGCTCCACGCACCAAGGATACGGTGTGCGTCGACAGCCCTGCCCGGCCTGTTCCTGCTCCACGCACCAAGGATACGGTGTGCGTCGACAGCCCTGCCCGGCCTGTTCCGGCCACTCGCACCAGGGATACGGTGCGCGTCGCCAGCCCGACCCGGCCTGTTCCGCCACTCGCACCAGGGATACGGTGCACGTCGCCAGCCCGGCCCGGCCTGTTCCGGCCACTCGCACCAGGGATACGGTGCGCGTCGCCAGCCCGACCCCGGCCTGTTCATGCCACTCGCACCAGGGATACGGTGCGCGTCGCCAGCCCGGCCCGGCCTGTTCCTGCCACTCGCACCAAGCCAGGGGGGCGAGTCGTCAGCCTGGTAAGGCCCATTCCTGTTCCACGCACCAGCCAGGGGCGCGTGTCGTCAGTCCGGCTCCGGCCAGCGGGGCTAGACAGGACCGGGGGTACTTTGGGGGGTTGGAGAGGGAGTGGGGACCAGGGCCGGAGCCGGAGCCGCCGCCGAGGAGGTGTGCCCACCCAGCCCTCCCTTGTGTAGCCCTTGTTGAGGCGCGTCGCGGTCCGCGCCTTTAGGGGGTACTGTAACGCCCTGGCTCCGGGACTCTGAATATTGAGCCAGGGTTGTTCATTCTTTTGGGTGTATTTCTATGTGTTTGGTCAAGTGACTCCCAATCGGAGGTAACGAGTGTCAGCTGTCGGCTCGTTATCTCTGATTGGGAGCCATATTTAATCTGTTTGTTTTCCGTTGGGGGTTGTGGGTTTTTGTTCATTGTTCAGTAGTATTCACTGAGGACTTCACGATCGTGGTTTGTTCTGTATTCTCGTGTGATTATTAAAGTCAAGATGTTCACTCCCAACGCTGCGCTTTGGTCATACTTCATTGGCGATCGTGACAGGGATCATCAGGAGATGATTCAGCTGTTCCTGATTGACTCTCCCTGCGTATCCGGTGGTGCTGGGCATGCCCTGGTTGAGTACCCATAACCCAGTGATTTCGTGGCAGGAGAGGGCTCTGATGGAGTGGTCTGCTCAGTGTGTGGGGTAGATGTTTGGGCGTTTCCGTAGGGGGCTACCTCGGTGGAGAGTCCAAACCAGGTGCCCGCATTGCACGTTCCACCTGAGTATGGGGATTTGGCTATTGCGTTTAGTAAGGCGAGGGCGACGCAGTTGCCACCCCATAGGCAGGGGGATTGTGCGATAAACCTCCAGGCAGGAGCTGCGCTCCCACGGAGCCATGTGTATCCTCTGTCTCAGGAGGAGAAGAAGGCTATGGAGATTTACATAGACGAATCGCTGAGACAAGGATACATACGGCCGTCCACTTCCCCGCGTCCTCGAGTTTCTTTTTCGTGAAGAAAAAGGATGGTGGTTTGCGCCCATGCATCGATTACCGTGGTCTCAATCAGATTACGGTGAAGTATAGTTATCCACTCCCGCTGATTGCGACCATGACTGAGTCGTTGCATGGGGCGCGTTTCTTCACGAAACTAGATCTCAGGAGCGCGTACAACTTGGTGCGCATCAGGGAGGGTGATGAATGGAAAACAGCCTTTAGTACCACCTCGGGCCATTACGAGTATCTGGTCATGCCATACGGGTTGATGAACGCTCCATCAGTTTTCCAATCATTTGTGGATGAGATCTTCAGGGACATGCAGGGGCAGGGGGTGGTGGTGTACATTGATGACATTCTCGTGTACTCACCTACCCGTGTCGAGCATGTGGCCCTGGTGCGCAGGGTGTTGCGGAGGCTGGTGGAGCACGACCTGTATGTGAAGGCAGAGAAGTGTCTGTTTTTCCAGGAGTCGGTCTCCTTTTTGGGTTATCAGTTGTCTGCGTCAGGGGTGAAGATGGAGGTAGACCGGGTGTCGGCCGTGCGTAGATTGGCAAACACCAACCACTGTGAAGGAGGTGCAGCAGTTTTTGGGGGTTTGCAAATTACTACAGGAGGTTTATCCGGGGTTTTGGACAGGTGGCAGCTCCCATCACGTCTCTGTTGAAGGGGGGTCCGGTGCGTCTGCAGTGGTCGGCCGAGGCGGACAGGGCGTTTGGGAGGCTGAAGGACCTGTTTACCTCGGCCCCGGTGCTGGCGCATCCGGATCCCTCTTTGCCGCTCCAAGTAGAGGTGGACGCGTCGGGAGGCCGGTTTAGGAGCCGTGCTTTCACAACGATCTGGCGCGCCACCTAAACTCCGCCCCTGTGCTTTTTATTCTAAGAAGCTCAGTCCGGCGGAGCGGAACTATGACGTAGGGGACAGGGAGCTGTTAGCCGTGGTACAGGCTCTAAAGGTGTGGAGGCACTGGCTTGAGGGGGCTCAACACCCTTTCCTCATTTTGACGGACCACCGTAACCTGGAGTACATCCGGGCGGCGAGGAGGCTGAACCCTCGTCAGGCAAGATGGAGTATGTTCTTGACCAGGTTTACTTTTAAGATCACGTACATCCCTGGGTCACAGAATGGCAAGGCAGATGCGCTGTCTCGGCGGTATGACGCGGGAGGAGAGGTCCGTGGAGCCCACTCCCATACTGCCTGAGTCGTGTACGGTGGCACCGGTAGTATGGGAGGTCGATGCTGAACTCGAGCGGGCGTTACGCACCGACCCTAGTCCACCACAGTGCCCGGAGGGTCGGAAGTACGTTCCGCTCGAGGTTCGGGATCGATTGATCTATTGGGCTCACACGTCACCCTCCTCTGGACATCCGGGTATCGGCCGGACAGTGCACTGTCTTAGTGCCAAGTACTGGTGGCCCACGTTGGCAAGGGATGTGAGGGTTTATGTTTCCTCCTGCTCGGTGTGCGCCCAGTGTAAGGCGCCTAGACATCTACCTAGGGGTAAGTTGCTACCCCTGCCCGTTCCACAACGGCCATGGTCCCACCTCTCAGTGGACTTTATAACAGACCTTCCCTCTCCCAAGGGAATACTACCATCCTGGTCGTTGTGGACCGGTTCTCTAAGGCCTGTCGTTTGCTCCCCATGCCGGGTCTTCCTACGGCCCTGCAAACTGCCGAGGCACTGTTTACCCATGTGTTCCGGCACTACGGGGTACCCGAGGACATTGTGGCTGATCGGGGTCCCCAATTCACCTCCAGAGTCTGGAGAGCGTTTATGGAGCGGTTGGGGGTCTCGGTGAGCCTCACCTCGGGTTACCACCCGGAGAGCAATGGGCAGGTGGAACGCGTAAACCAGGATGTGGGTAGGTTTCTCAGAACATACTGCCAGGACCGGCCGGAGGAGTGGTCAAGGTACGTTCCTGGGCCGAGATGGCCCAGAATTCCCTACGCCATTCCTCCACTAACCTAACTCCATTTCAATGTGTGTTAGGTTACCAGCCGGTTCTGGCACCCTGGCAGCAGAGCCAGATCGAGGCTCCTGCGGTGGATGAGTGGGCGCGGCGCTCGGAGGAGACTTGGAACGCTGCACACGTCCACCTGCAGCGGGCCCTCCGACGTCAGAAGGCGAGCGCTGATCTCCACCGCAGTGAGGCACCGGTGTACGCACCTGGTGATCGAGTCTGGCTCTCTACCAGAAACCTGCCCCTCCGCCTGCCCTGTCGGAAACTGGGTCGGCGGTTTGTAGGGCCATTTAAAGTCCTGAGAAGGTTGAACGAGGTATGTTATAGATTACAGCTACCTGTGGAGTATAAGTGTATTAACCCCTCGTTCCATGTGTCCCTTCTCAGGCCGGTGGTAGCGGGCCCCACTCCAAGAAGATGAGATCTTGGAGACTCCTCCGCCCCGTTGGACATCGAGGGGGCACCGGCGTACTCCGTGAGATCCATCTTGGATTCGAGACGCCGGATGGGGGGTCTCCAGTATCTAGTGGAGTGGGAGGGGTACGGTCCGGAGGAGCGGTGCTGGGTGCCGAGGAGAGACGTGTTGGACCCGTCGCTCCTGACGGAGTTCCATCGGAGGCATCCGACGCGCCCTGCGCCGCGTCCCCTGGTCGTCCCCGAGGCCGGAGTCGGGCGCACGTCTGGAGCCGCGCGTCAAGGGGGGTACTGTCACGGTTTCGGCCGAGGCTGCCTCTCTCCCTTGTTCGGGCAGGCTTCGGCCGTTCGTCGTCTCCGAATTCTAGCTGCCACCGATAGATGTTTCATGTTCGTTTGCTTTTGTCTGTTTGTTTCCACACCTGTTTCTGTTTTACGTAATTAGTGTCCTATAAGTTTCTCGTTGTGTTTGTCTAGTGTTGTGTATGATATTTTCCGTCAGTTGTGTGTATTGCTCGGTTGAGCTTCTCTCCACTACTCTGGAGTATTATCGCACCTGTTTGTGCGCGGTTACATTTTGTCGCACCTGTTTGTGCGCGGTTACATTTTGTCGCACCTGTTTGTGCGCTGTTTCTTTTCGCCGTTGTGCGTAATTTTCGCCTTCGGGCCAAGTTGTCCTTTTTGCCTATGTATGGGCAGTAATACAAGAGATTGGAATATCGTTCTGAGTCCTGCGTTTGATTCCACCATTACACCTACAGCACGCCCTGACAACTGACTACATGACATACGAGATGAGGGCTGTTTTCTGGGGGGTTCTCCTCGCCTGTGTGGAATGGGTTCGGGGCCAGGAGACTCAGACATTTGATGGAGACGTCCGCGACTTTGCCATTGGTGACAGCTCGGTATACGTCGTTACCGATGACCGACTCTACCAGTTGAACCATGATTTTACCAAAGTTATAAAGCGTGATAATCTGAATTTAGTTGATCCTAACCAAGAAGTACCTCCTGATGAAACTTATCCATTTAAGGTAAACATTTTACTGCCATTCATCAAAAACAAGACCTTGATCATCTGTGGTACCGCAAAATACGGCTTCTGTGAAATACTCGATCTCAACGAAATCTCAAAATCTGTGCATTCCGAGGATATTGAAGTGGGTTCATTGGACCCTGGAGATTCAACCATTGCTTTTATTGTTGATGTCGGGAAGAACTCCTATATTATGGCTGGAAGGTTGCAGAGTCGTAATTCACACATCTACCTGTTCTCGAACGTTCCCAAAGAGCCTCAAGTTCGACTTATTTGGTTCAAGAGCGAGAACAATAAAGCAACTACTTTGAAGTCCCTCGAAGGTAGGACACTCAAATGCTGTGGAAACATGGAACACCGGCGGCTCCTGTCTTCCTCTGTGTTTCCAGGTTCTGGTGGGCCCCATGGGCAGGTGCTCTGGGTAGGTGTGTTCACGGCAGGTAACACAAGCGACCCCATCAACACCATGCTGGCCATCTATGACATCAGCCCCTCAGCAGGGCGTCAACTCGAATACAAAGACCCAGACTTCTGCTATGAATGCTGTGGAGAGGTTGGTGAGATGATGATGATGTTATATATGGTTTATAACCAACACCATAGCAAAGACACTATCAATATTGTTACCCTAATTTCTTAGCAAATGTGTTGAGATTGTCTGTAACACTATGTATGCTGTTCCAGTCATCACCAAAGAGGAACACCAAGGACCTGCAGCCAGTGGCGGAGGTGTTTAAATACAGCTCCATGACATCAGTGTTGGCAGTGAGACACAACTCCTGGCTGGTGTTCTTCATCGGGACAGGAGACGGACAACTCATCAAGGTCTGTGGAACGCATTTATGAGAACTCTTAACACACACACACACACACACACACACATTGCCTCGTAACACCCCTCTCATGTCATTATTTCTCCCTTGAACACACAGATACCCATACAACAGAATTACAGCATTTTCTACCAAACGTGGCTCGCATGAGGGAATTTGAGGTCTAAATTAGCCTGGAGAAACCCCACAGTAACTTTACTAGGCACAATATTCTCCTTCATGCAGTGTTGTCCCTGGCTTTAATAATCCAGCCAAATCCCCTGTATATTTCTAACAGAAATATCACAGCAATGCAGTACACTCTAACAAACCAGACAGGGATTTGGTCACCACTACACATCAATGATTGTTAACCTATCATGTATCATCATCATCAAATTCATACTATTGTTGACAGAGAGAAATGTGTGCAGTAAACTGACATTTACAACTGCAGTATATGTGATTTCCTAGGGCCATGTTATAAATTATATTGTGGTTTGTTAGTGTGATATGTCACCTCTACAGAGAGAAGTGCATTGTTAAAGTGTTACTTTTTGTCCCGTGTCAGCTTGCTGTAGACAAGGCCTACAAACCTGCCTGTCCCAGAGTGCTCTACAAGTCAGATGACGACCGCAGTGTGTTTCCCAAGATGCACCTGGATCCAGTGGACCGCAAACATGTGTACATGGCACTGAGGAACCAGGTAAGTTCTACTGTACACAGAGACAAATATTATACTGTACAACCATTCTGAAATAGGACCCAGGACATAATATTGTGTGTGTTTGTTCTAGATGATGCGTGTGCCTGTGGCTCAGTGCAGTTTTCCTTTCTAAAATGTACATTTGAATTCTTGTTATGAAGATAAACAGTGCCAGTCATTTCAATGTAATTAAATGAGGACAGTTGTCTGGTTTGTCTGTGTTAATGACATACCTCAGCCCAGGGTTTTTCATACCATATGATCTTGATGACATTTGTTTTGTGGTAGAACATAGAGCTCAATGGGCATTTCCTCTATCACCCAAAGCTTCTTAGAATAAACTTGCCAATATAGATGAAACTTCCTGTGAATATACTTCTATGTCCTGTTTATCAGTATCACCCTAAACCTGCTCATCTTGGACCCCTGTTCTAGATGTTCGTTTCAGGATGACTGCCTTCAGCCTTCAGCCTGGATCTCCATCTCTGAGGACTCCCAACAACAGAACATGGTCTCTTACCAGGTGGCGAAGAACAGCAGTGGAGAGAAGATCACACTCACTGTCAAGGTCCACCTGAATGTGAATGGGACAGGAAGTCTCGCCATTCGCCTGTAACTTCCCTTACAGGAAGTGGTAATCTGTGTGACAGCACAAGCCCCGCTCCAGCGTTGCCGCAATGCTCCTGTCTGTTCTCCATCGACCAGCTTCCTGCTGAAGGTCAGTAACCTTTCACCTTCTAACTCTCCTGTAGATTTCTCAATGACAAAATGGAGCATCTTGCTTAGAGATTGTTTCCCTGTGTTCTTCCACGTAGGTCTGAATGTCACAGTGAAGATAAGAGTGGGGAAGCAGAACCTTGTTGAGAAACTAATGCTAACTGACTGTTCAGACATCACTGGACCACCTACCTCTGCCCTGTTAGTCAGAAATCCCAAATCTGTCTTGCTACGCCTCAGCACCTTGATATGGCTATGTTTGGACCTACTTGTTTAGACCTACTTCAATATTTACCAAGGTATATGTTTGACAAATGTTATATATTTGTTTTTACATATTTTGCATACATAACAGATAGTACACATGTTTATGATTACATTCACTGTAGTTTTCTTATTCCTTTCTCTGTGTCTCTCAGGTGTTTTCAGTGCATGACAGCTGGATGTAGCTGGATGCTTGCTCCTGGACACCTAGGTCTGCCAACTCAGACCCCATACAGGTATGACACACACTCACACACACACACACCTTCTTCTTTGAGGGTGTTCATCTCGCAACTTCTTCACCCATGTTTGTTCCTGTATCTTGTTTATCAACCCTCTCTCACTTCCTTCCCCAGGACGTGTTCAGACTCAGCCAGTCAGGGATGAACTACTATGTAAGTCCATCATACTGATCACTACTTTTTCCTCTTCATCAGCATCTCTCAGTGGATCGTCTGTCCCTCATAGGGAAGTTTGATCTCCAAACAGGGAACTAGGTGTGTGTGTGTGTGTGTGTGTGTGTGTGTGTGTCATAACTGTATGGGGTCTGAGTTGGCAGACCTAGGTGTCCAGGAGCAAGCATCATTACTCCAGCGACATCCAGCTGTCCTGCACTGAGAACACCTGAGAGACACAGAGATATTCAAAAAATCAAATCTACAGTGAATCTCCTTCTTAACATGTGTACTGTCTCTTACATCTATAAATGTGTTCTAACAAATCTATAACATACAGGATCAAGATCCACCCATTTTATAATTTTAAAATATTTCATTGTGGTGAATATTGTAGTAGGTCTAACCAATACATTCCAAATATAACTGCATCAAGGTGCTGAGGCATAGCATGACAGATCTGGGATTTCTGACTTGCAGGTTAGAGGTAGGTGGTCCAGTGATGTCTGAACAGTCAGTTAGCATCAGTTTCAGAACAGGGAACTAGGTTAGTGTGTGTGCTGAAAATACAGTATCTCAGTTTACCACAACCCATACACTTCCACAAAATGTTTCAGTTTGCTCACACGGTGTGATGTAGACTACATGCATACATACAGTAACTTATCTCAACAACTAAACAACGTTGACATCTGGAGTAACATTGAAAGATATAGTGTCTGTATTCAATATGTTTTTATGTACTTTATTATGCTCCTCTCAGTATGAATTGGATTAGATGTGATGAATATAGCTGTGTGTTTGATGGTTAAAGAAGTGTTTGTTCAACAAGTGTATGGGTTGTGGTGAACTCAGATACTATCTGTTTTCTGCACGCACGTGTGGGTAATGGAGCACATGATTGTGCCCAGGGGGCAGTAGTACATAAGTAGACATAAGGAAGTGGATGGCTGAAAACTTTCTACTTTTAAACTCGGACAAAACAGAGATGCTTGTTCTAGGTCCCAAGAAACAAAGAGATCTTCTGTTAAATCTGACAATTCATCTTGATGGTTGTAAAGTCGTCTCAAATAAAACTGTGAAGGACCTCGGCGTTACTCTTGACCCTGATCTCTCTTTTGACGAACATATCAAGACTGTTTCAAGGACAGCTTTTTTCCATCTACGTAACATTGCAAAAATCAGAAATTTTCTGTCCAAAAATGATGCAGAAAAATTAATCCATGCATTTGTTACTTCTAGGTTAGACTACTGCAATGCTCTACTTTCCGGCTACCCGGATAAAGCACTAAATAAACTTCAGTTAGTGCTAAATACGGCTGCTAGAATCCTGACTAGAACCAAGAAATTTGATCATATTACTCCAGTGCTAGCTTCCCTACACTGGCTTCCTGTTAAGGCAAGGGCTGATTTCAAGGTTTTACTGTTAACCTATAAAGCGTTACATGGGCTTGCTCCTACCTATCTTTCCGAGTTGGTCCTGCCGTACATACCAATACGTACGCTACGGTCACAAGACGCAGGCCTCCTAATTGTCCCTAGAATTTCTAAGCAAACAGCGGGAGGCAGGGCTTTCTCCTATAGATCTCCATTTTTATGGAACAGTTTGCCTACCCATGTGAGAGACGCAGACTCGGTCTCAACCTTTAAGTCTTTACTGAAGACTTATCTCTTCAGTAGGTCATATGATTGAGTGTAGTCTGGCCCAGGAGTGTGAAGGTGAACGGAAAGGCTCTGGAGCAACGAACAGCCCTTGCTGTCTCTGCCAGGCCGGTTCCCCTCTCCACTGGGGTTCTCTGCCTCTAACCCTGTTACAGGGGCTGAGTCACTGGCTTGCTGGTGCTCTTTCATGCCGTCCCTAGGAGGGGTGCGTCACTTGAGTGGGTTGAGTTACTGACGTGATCTTCCTGTCTGGGTTGGCGCCCCCTTGGTTTGTGCTGTGGTGGAGACCTCTGTGGGCTATACTCGGCCTTGTCTCAGGATTGTAAGTTGGTGGTTGAGGATATCCCTCTGGTGGTGCGGGGGCTGTGCTTTGGCAGAGTGGGTGGGGTTATATCCTTCCTGTTTGGCCCTGTCCGGGTTTCTTCGGATGGGGCCACAGTGTCTCCGGACCGCTCCTGTCTCAGCCTCCAGTATTTATGCTGCAGTAGTTTATGTGTCGGGGGCTGGGGTTAGTTGGTTATACCTGGAGTACTTCTCCTGTCTTATCCAGTGTCCTGTGTGAATTTAAGTATGCTCTCTCTAATTCTCTCGTTCTCTCTTTCTCTCTGAGAACCTGAGCCCTAGGACCATACGTCAGGACTACCGGGCATGCTGACACCTTGCTGTCCCCAGTCCGCCTGGCCTTGCTGCTATTCCAGTTTCAACTGTTCTGCCTGCGGTTACGAAACCCCTACCTGTCCCAGACCTGCTGTTTTCAACTCTTAATGATCGGCTATGAAAAGCCAACTGAGAGACCTGAGCCCTAGGACCATACGTCGGGACTACCGGCCGTGGTGACTCCTTGCTGTCCCCAGTCCGCCTGGCCTTGCTGCTATTCCAGTTTCAACTGTTCTGCCTGCGGTTATGGAACCCCTACCTGTCCCAGACCTGCTGTTTTCAACTCTTAATGATCGGCTATGAAAAGCCAACTGAGATTTATTCCTGATTATTATTTGACCATGCTTGTCACTTATGAACATTTTTGAACATCTTGGCATGGTTCTGTTATAATCTCCACCCGGCACAGCCAGAAGAGGACTGGCCACCCCTCATAGCCTGGTTCCTCTCTAGGTTTCTTCCTAGGTTTTGGCCTTTCTAGGGAGTTTTTCCTAGCCACCGTGCTTCTACACCTGCATTACTAGCTGTTTGGGGTTTTAGGCTGGGTTTCTGTAAAGCACTTCGAGATATTAGCTGATGTAAGAAGGGCTATATAAAATAAAATTGATTGATTGATTGAGTAGTAGTAGATTTCAAACCATCCATCATAATTACATACAGTATATCTACTGTTTTTCCTTGATTAACACTGGTTCATTAAATCAATTAACAGAGCAGATTTAAACCACCAAAACTAAAAAGCAAGCCTAGGGCCACAGAAATATTGAAATTGATTTCGTTTCACTTCTGTCTTTACTCGAAATCTTGTCTGTGCATTCTGTTTGTCAGGAGCCAGTGATCTTCTCCATAGTGCCCAGTGTTCTGTCCTTCCATGGGAGAAACCACGCCCTGATGACTGGGAAGAACCTCGATCAAGTGACTAGGGTTCGCATCCAAGGGCACATGGACTGCAGTCCCAAGGAGTGAGTCAAATTATATTTATAACTGACTTTAAGTTTTCCTGTAGCTCCTCATGTATGTACTCCACCGAAACCCAACTCCAAGGCTATATCACATTGGTTTGTTGGAATAGGAGTTTAGGTGTTAATATTAGCATATTATGGCTTTGGTCTGACCTATAATGACCTGTGTGTTGTGTGTGTTTCGCATGGTCAGGTCTCCTGTGTGGAACCACACTGGGTCCAGTCTGACGTTCCACATCCCCAGTGGAGACAAAGGTTCTGTCAGTGTGTGTGCCGTGCTGCCAGACGGTCGCTGTCTGGGCAAGGCCACTGTCACCTATAGGTCCTTACCGTCCTGCACTGGGCTAACACCAAGCACTACCTGGGCTACGTAAACACACACACACACACACGTAGGTAAGCACATATGCATGCACACCCACCCACACACATACACACATACATATGTCTACCTGTTCAAGCCCACATATCAAATTGCATTTCTATAGCAATTCACACAAGTATAAGATCCAACAACATGGGTTCATCTTTGTGAACAAGCTATACAGAGGTTAAGAAGCATGCCTGTAACTCTTTTCTATAAATGGCTACTGGCTATGGTGTTGTCTGATGGGGAAAGAAAGTGGGCGTGGCAAGCTATTTTTTTGATGGACCATGTCATACTTAATTGATTGTGTAAATGGTTTTGGTGTTCCAACTTTTGCCATGATGCATCTTTGTTTTCCATCTGGATTATTCAAATAATGTGGTTTAGACATGACTACACTTCCCATTAACACTCTACGTATGACCAACAAACCTCCTCTGATTGGTTGATTTCCTATGGGTCCTGCAGTGGGAAAAGGAGGATCATGGTCCTGGGGTCCCAGCTGGAGTTTGTGGAGGGGGTTGTTCATGACCACGCCCATCAGACTATCAGACCAACTACAGCTCAGGGGTAGGCATCTTAACACACTGATTTAATTGATTTCTTGACTAAGCATCATGTCTTCACCAGCTCTCACGTAACCAGTCAGTAACCTAATGTGAACATGCACACTGCCACACCTTACCAAACTTTCACCTTCACACAACACAGAAATCAGTCATAGTGGCCTCAATATCTAAGGTATTCTAATTCATGTTGTTGGTGTTTTTAGTCTGTGTGGTACCACACACCTCCTTTTGAACACATTCACCAGCCAGTCACCTCCACTGTGTCTCTGAGAGTGGCCAATCAGACACTGGCCTGCTCATCACAGCTCACCTACCATCCCGACCCAGAATTCACCAGGTACACTGCAATCAAGACAGGAAACAACCTGCGTGTCACCATTGAGGTATACACACATGCGGCAGGTAGCTTAGTGGGTAAGAGCGTTGTGCCAGTAACCGAAAGGTCACTGGTTCTAATCCCGAGCCGACTAGGTGAAAAATCTGTCGATGTGCCCTTAAGCAAGGCACTTAACCCTAATTGCTCCTGTAAGTCGCTCTGGATAAGAGCGTCTGCTAAATGACTAAAATGTAAAAAATGTAATGCACATGCATGGAGGCACGGATACACACGCATATGTACTTAGTATGCACACACACTCTCTCCTCTCTCTCTCTCTCATTCATTCACTCACACACTATATTTCTTTTTTATTCAGAAAAGGGCTGACAAGTTGGACATCACCACAGCAGAGATCTCAGTGTTGGGTGTTCAGGAGGAGAACCAGTATGTAGAGTGTGTCCTGGACCCCAACGAGACGAGCAACAGGACTGACTCTGTCATCTGTGAGATAAAGAACACTCCCAGCACTAACATCAAGTCACTGAGGGTAAAACATCTTATTCAGATGAATCCATAAAGTACCTCTACCCACCCTCCCTTTTATTAGTTTCTCTGGAACACTGTCCTTGGAAATGGTGAACAATAATCATTTATTATGTTGTCTTTGTTCATCAGATAAGAGTTGGCACAATAAACCTTGATTCAACACACACTGTACTGCCAAGCCTCTTTCTGCTTATAGCCATCATCATTATAGTCATCGTTGGTAAGTATTCCTTAATTCAGCTTCATTCTTATGGTTTTCTGTAGCTTTTATATTTGATTACTTATGTAAGATATACTATTGAATAAGGCTCCTAGTTTTGGGTATGGTGTGGTCTATGGGTGTGTGCCTGTGTGGGTGGGTGTGTGTTGTGATGTCCTCGGCACTAACTTCACGCGCCTCCTTTTGCCACTCACCACAGCTGTCCCCACTCTGCTGATTAGCACCACTACACTATTTAAGCAACAGTTTTTCCCTCCAGTATTCCTTATCCTGCTGGGGATTGCAATGGCCAACCTTATTTTTCAATTCCTTGAGCTGCATGACTGACAACGTGAGTACCTTTTATTTTGGGGAGAATATGTAATGATGTTAATATTTAAGATCTTTTGCGTTTGTCAAGTTGTCAAGTTTGTATGCTGCTGTCATTTTCCTTAGTACATTTTCACTTCGTTTTGGTTGTTTCAGATTATTTTGTGAAATGAATGGTAAATTATGTAATGTGTCATGTTGGAGTCACTTTTTTTTTGTAAATAAGAATAGAATGTTTCTAAACACTTCTACATTAATGTGGATGCTACCATGATTACGGATAATCCTGAATGAATCGTGGATAATGATGAGGGAGAAAGTTATAGACTCACAAATACACAACATGACCAAAGGTATGTGGACACCTGGTCATCGAACATCTCATTCCAAAATAATAGACATGAATATGGAGTTGGTCCCCCCCTTTACTGCTATAACAGCCTCCACTCTTCTGGGAAGGCTTTTCACTACATGTTGGAATATTGCTGCAGGGACTTGCTTCCATTCAGCCATGAGCATTAGTGAAGTCGGGCACTGACGTTGGGCGATAAGGCCTGGCTCGCAGTCTGCGTTCCAATTCATCCCAAAGGTGTTCGATGGGGTTGAGGTCAGGGCTCTGTGCAGGCCAGTCAAGTTCTTCCTCACAGATCTCGACAAACCATTTCTGTATGGACCTCGCTTTGTGCACGGGGACATTGTCATGCTGAAACAGGAAAGGTCCTTCCCCAAACAGTTGTCACAAAGTTGGAAGCACAGAATCGTCTAGAATGTCATTGTATGCTGTAGTAGCGTTAAGATTTTCCTTCACTGGAACTAAGGGGCCTAGCCCGAACCATGAGAAACAGCCCCAGACCATTATTCTTCCACCAAACTTTACAGTTGGCGCTATGCATTCGGGCAGGTAGCGTTCTCCTGGCATCTGCCAAACCCAGATTAGTCTGTCAGACTGCCAGATGGTGACGCGTGATTCATCACTCCAGAGAACGCATTTCCAGAGTCCAATGGCGGCGAGCTTTACAACACTCCAGCTGACGCTAGCTTGCGGCTGCTCGGCCATGGTAACCCATTTCATGAAGCTTCAGACGAACAGGTCTTGTGCTGACGTTGCTTCCAGAGGCAGTTTGGAACTCGGGAGTGAGTTTTGCAACCGAGGACAGATTATTTTTATGCGCTTCAGCACTCTGCAGTTTGTGTGGTCTACGACTTTGCGGCTGAGATGTTGTTGCTTCTAGACGTTTCCACTTCACAATAACAGCACTTACAGTTGATCGGGGCAGCTCTAGCAGGGCAGAAATTTGACAAACTGACTTGTTGGAAAGGTGGCATCCTATGACGGTGCCACGTTGAAAGTCACTGAGCTCTTCAGTAAGGCCATTCTACTGCCAATGTTTGTCTATGGAGATTGCATGGCTGTGTGCTTGATTCTTATACACCTGTCAGCAACGGGTGTGGCTGAAATAGCCGAATCCACTAACTTGAAGGGTGTCCACATACTTTTGTGTGTATATATAGTGTATCATTCCCCAAGACATGCTAACCTCTCACTCTTTTACGATAACAGGGGAGGCTAGCATTTTTGGGGGTAAGATATTTGTGCGTCTAACTTTCTCACTCATAATTATTCACGAATCATTCAGGATTATGGTAGCATTCACATTCATGTAGAAGTGTGCTTGATGCAGTCATTGAGTGCTATGAATATGGGAACAAATACTTAACTTTTTACTACTTTAATTCACGTGAATTTTTCCCAATACCTTTGGTCCCCTAAAATGGGAGGGGACGATGTACAGAAAAATACTGTAATTTCTGAACGGTTCACCCGATATGGATGGAAATACCCTCAAATGAAAGCTGACAGTCTGCACTTTAACCTCAGTCATTTTCCGATTTTTAAATCCAAACATTTGAAGTATAGAGCAAAAAGAAGAGAAAATGCTTCACTGTCCCTATTACTGAGGGCAGTGTATATCCTTAGTTTGTTAGTTTTGTTGATTATTTTCAGTTTATTCCCCCTTTTGCTTGATATAATGTGCTATTAGGTCTGGAAGGAACCTGCATTATCTGAGGTCAACAGACTGTCCTTTGAGGCTTTGCAAGTTTGTTGGCAAGGTGGTTGATCTTACTCCAG
This sequence comes from Coregonus clupeaformis, assembly GCF_020615455.1. Classification (NCBI taxonomy): domain Eukaryota; kingdom Metazoa; phylum Chordata; class Actinopteri; order Salmoniformes; family Salmonidae; genus Coregonus; species Coregonus clupeaformis. The sequence goes on along the minus strand of NW_025537940.1, from coordinate 9,034 downwards.
TGTAAATCGCCTTCTCCATCATTATTTTTGGATCAAAGATGTCTTAAATGTTTTGAAATTGGAGAAAATAAAATGTAGTCTACGGTGAACCTCTTGTAAATTCTACAAAATGTCAGCCTTCCTGTACTTGCTGTCATTCCTCCCCACTCAACAGTTAACTGCCTGCACTTGTTTTGCCTGTAATTTATATTGTTTGTATTATCCTGACTTAATATAAGACTGTGTGCCACTATCATATGTACCTTTTGTTTTACCATGTTACCATATGTTTTATGTATAAAATAACATGCCTATTCTAAATCAATTGCTGTTTGCATTAAAACTGAAGAAGGTTTCCTCTGTGATTCCCTCATTCATTTTGTGCTATTTGTATATTCATGTAGCCTACATAGTGCATAAGGCTAATTTGAGAAAATAATATTGCCATCCTTCAATGTGTGAATCAATCAGACCAATCGAACTGTTGTCTAAACATGGTACAAGATGTGAAACTTGATTGGTAGCAGGTGAAACTTGTCGACCAGAGTCTGAGTCAGTTGGCATAAGCCTTAAAGCCCAAACTGTACAAATGCCCAATCAAGCACTTTCCCTTACATCCAGGTATTTGTCCCTATAGGACATATCAACTCAGTGGCCTTGTGGTTAGTGTCTGCCCTGAGATTGGAAGGTTGGGAGTTTGATCCCTGTCTGAGTCATACTAAAGACACTCATAATGAATGAGATCGCTTGGGAAGGCCCTGCGATAGACTAGAGTCCTGTCCAGGGGGTGTACATGTACATCAAGCTGCCTCACGCTACAGAAACAGGAGATCCTGCTCCTATGAGTTGTTCCAGCTCTCCAAAGCTAAGGCTTGTGCAAGGCTACTTATAGGCCCTTGTGGAGAGTTGGCCCACCGTGAGCTCTATGACCCCCAATCTAGAGAGAGCTGAGCGGGATGCCGTGGGCCCATTCTCAACATTGAGTCCTGTATCAAGCGTTGCAGAGTACGAGTGCTTATCATTCCCCCCCCCCATCCATGTAGTTTAATTCATTGTGATCCTAAAGACAAAACAGACTCTTAATCAGCACTCCTATGCTGATCAGCTTGATCCATATGGTCCCAGGTGGTTTAACATGAAGAAGAGAGAAGTATAGGAGGCGACTTGTTTGGGATCTATTATTACTGGTATTAGAGCGCCATCTTCTGGTCCAAAGTTAAAAACCTTTCCAGAGGTTTCTGCTGCAGTATACACCGAGGGGACAGACCTGTCCGGGGGAAGATGTTGGGGGTGTTGTCGACGGGGGTGATGGGTGCTGAGGAGTAATTAATTTTCTCTTGATAAGTGTGTGTAATTGGACCATTTTCCTGTCCTGCTAAGCATTTAAAATGTAATGAGTACTTTTGGGTGTCAGGGAAAATGTATGGAGTAAAAAGTATTATTTTCTTTAGGAATGTAGTGGAGTAAAAGTTGTCAAATACCCAAAAAAACTACTTAAGTTGTAATTTTACTTAAGTACTTTACAGCACTGCATGACAGTCTTTAGGGTAGTATGTTGTCTAATTTAACACTTTCACCACCAGGACTCAGTGAAGAACTGAACAAAAAGTGCCACCTTGGGATAGCCCATTTTGACATCAAAAGTAATGTGTGAGGCATTCACTCTCGGTTAAGTATTTAATTATTGAATCAAAGTATTTAAATCTCAATCATATAGGTGATGGTGACACTGGCATTTGAATAGGCAATATAGGCATTACCAGAAATGCGCGTTTGGAGACCTTTTGGCAACATTCAAACCAGGTTGTTACTGATACATCCTCTGCTGAGATTGAAAGGTAGGGAACTAGTGTTAATTTTGACACCTCAGTAGAGAGTTAAACAGTGAAGTCTGAGCTTCAGAGCATAACTGCCAGAGAGGAACTGAAGTTAACCCATAGTTGCAGCATCCATCCAGCTTTTACGCAAACCTCCTGTTGAACTTCGGCTCAGAGGCGCAGAAGGTTTTATACCATGTACTCCACTCTCAGGCTTGACTGACTACATGACATACGAGATGAGGGCTGTTTTCTGGGGGGTTCTCCTCGCCTGTGTGGAATGGGGTCGGGGCCAGGAGACTCAGACATTTGATGTAGACGTCCGCGACTTTGCCGTTGGTGACAGCTCGGTATACGTCGTTACCGATGACCGACTCTACCAGGTGAACCATGTTTTTACCAAAGTTATAAAGAGGGATAATCCGAATTTAGTTGATCCTAACCAAGAAGTACCTCCTGATGAAACTTATCCATTTAAGGTAAACATTTTACTGCCATTCATCACAAACAAGACCTTGATCACCTGTGGGAGCGCAAAATGCGGCTACTGTGAAATACTCGATCTCAACGAAATCTCAAAATCTGTTCATTCCGAGTATATTGAAGTGGGTTCATTGGCCCCTGGAGATTCAACCATTGCTTTTATTGTTGATGTCGGGAAGAACTCCTACATTATGGCTGGAAGGTTGCACGTGCGTGAAGCGTGTCCCAATTCTTATCAGTTGTTTGTCCTACGGAATACACAGCAAGGACAGTATGGGGGAATCTTTTTCTGATTCAGAAGATGGTGCGAATCCATGTATTAACACCAGACACAAGGATAACTTTCAGTTTGTGGACGGCTTTCAGAGTAATTCACACATCTACGTGTTCTTGAACGTTCCCAAAGAGCCTCAAGTTCGACTTATTTGGTTCAAGAGCAAGAACAATAAAGCAACCACTTTGAACTCCCTCGAAGGTACGACACTCAAATGCTGTGGAAACATGGAACGCCGGCGGCTCCTGTCTTCCTCTGTGATTCCAGGTTCTGGTGGGCCCCATGGGCAGGTGCTCTGGGCAGGTGTGTTCACTGCAGATAACACAAGCCACCCCATCAACACCATGCTGGCCATCTATGACATCAGCCCCTCAGCAGGGCGTCAACTCGAATACAAAGACCCAGACTTCTGCTATGAATGCTGTGGAGAGGTTGGTGAGATGATGATGATGTTATATATGGTTGATAACCAACACCATAGCAAAGACACTATCAATATTGTTACCCTAATTTCTTAGCAAATGTGTTGAGATTGTCTGTAACACTATGTATGCTGTTCCAGTCATCACCAAAGAGGAACACCAAGGACCTGCAGCCAGTGGCGGAGGTGTTTAAATACAGCTCCATGACATCAGTGTTGGCAGTGAGACACAACTCCTGGCTGGTGTTCTTCATCGGGACAGGAGACGGACAACTCATCAAGGTCTGTGGAACGCATTTATGAGAACTCTTAACACACACACACACACACACACACACTTGCCTCGTAACACCCCTCTCATGTCATTATTTCTCCCTTGAACACACAGATACCCATACAACAGAATTACAGCATTTTCTACCAAACGTGGCTCGCATGAGGGAATTTGAGGTCTAAATTAGCCTGGAGAAACCCCACAGTAACTTTACTAGGCACAATATTCTCCTTCATGCAGTGTTGTCCCTGGCTTTAATAATCCAGCCAAATCCCCTGTATATTTCTAACAGAAATATCACAGCAATGCAGTACACTCTAACAAACCAGACAGGGATTTGGTCACCACTACACATCAATGATTGTTAACCTATCATGTATCATCATCATAAATTCATACTATTGTTGACAGAGAGAAATGTGTGCAGTAAACTGACATTTACAACTGCAGTATATGTGATTTCCTAGGGCCATGTTATAAATTATATTGTGGTTTGTTAGTGTGATATGTCACCTCTACAGAGAGAAGTGCATTGTTAAAGTGTTACTTTTTGTCCCGTGTCAGCTTGCTGTAGACAAGGCCTACAAACCTGCCTGTCCCAGAGTGCTCTACAAGTCAGATGACGACCGCAGTGTGTTTCCCAAGATGCACCTGGATCCAGTGGACCGCAAACATGTGTACATGGCACTGAGGAACCAGGTAAGTTCTACTGTACACAGAGACAAATATTATACTGTACAACCATTCTGAAATAGGACCCAGGACATAATATTGTGTGTGTTTGTTCTAGATGATGCGTGTGCCTGTGGCTCAGTGCAGTTTTCCTTTCTAAAATGTACATTTGAATTCTTGTTATGAAGATAAACAGTGCCAGTCATTTCAATGTAATTAAATGAGGACAGTTGTCTGGTTTGTCTGTGTTAATGACATACCTCAGCCCAGGGTTTTTCATACCATATGATCTTGATGACATTTGTTTTGTGGTAGAACATAGAGCTCAATGGGCATTTCCTCTATCACCCAAAGCTTCTTAGAATAAACTTGCCAATATAGATGAAACTTCCTGTGAATATACTTCTATGTCCTGTTTATCAGTATCACCCTAAACCTGCTCATCTTGACCCCTGTTCTAGATGTTCGTTTCAGGATGACTGCCTTCAGCCTTCAGCCTGGATCTCCATCTCTGAGGACTCCCAACAACAGAACATGGTCTCTTACCAGGTGGCGAAGAACAGCAGTGGAGAGAAGATCACACTCACTGTCAAGGTCCACCTGAATGTGAATGGGACAGGAAGTCTCGCCTTCGCCTGTAACTTCCTTACAGGAAGTGGTAATCTGTGTGACAGCACAAGCCCCGCTCCAGCGTTGCCGCAATGCTCCTGTCTGTTCTCCATCGACCAGCTTCCTGCTGAAGGTCAGTAACCTTTCACCTTCTAACTCTCCTGTAGATTTCTCAATGACAAAATGGAGCATCTTGCTTAGAGATTGTTTCCCTGTGTTCTTCCACGTAGGTCTGAATGTCACAGTGAAGATAAGAGTGGGGAAGCAGAACCTTGTTGAGAAACTAATGCTAACTGACTGTTCAGACATCACTGGACCACCTACCTCTGCCCTGTTAGTCAGAAATCCCAAATCTGTCTTGCTACGCCTCAGCACCTTGATATGGCTATGTTTGGACCTACTTGTTTAGACCTACTTCAATATTTACCATATATGTTGAAATGTTATATATTTGTTTTTACATATTTTGCATACATAACAGATAGTACACATGTTTATGATTACATTCACTGTAGTTTTCTTATTCCTTTCTCTGTGTCTCTCAGGGTGTTTTCAGTGCATGACAGCTGGATGTAGCTGGTGCTTGCTCCTGGACACCTAGGTCTGCCAACTCAGACCCCATACAGGTATGACACACACTCACACACACACACACCTTCTTCTTTGAGGGTGTTCATCTCGCAACTTCTTCACCCATGTTTGTTCCTGTATCTTGTTTATCAACCCTCTCTCACTTCCTTCCCCAGGACGTGTTCAGACTCAGCCAGTCAGGGATGAACTACTATGTAAGTCCATCATACTGATCACTACTTTTTCCTCTTCATCAGCATCTCTCTAGTGGATCGTCTGTCCCTCATAGGAAGTTTGATCTCCAAACAGGGAACTAGGTGTGTGTGTGTGTGTGTGTGTGTGTCATAACTGTATGGGGTCTGAGTTGGCAGACCTAGGTGTCCAGGAGCAAGCATCATTACTCCAGCGACATCCAGCTGTCCTGCACTGAGAACACCTGAGAGACACAGAGATATTCAAAAATCAAATCTACAGTGAATCTCCTTCTTAACATGTGTACTGTCTCTTACATCTATAAATGTGTTCTAACAAATCTATAACATACAGGATCAAGATCCACCCATTTTATAATTTTAAAATATTTCATTGTGGTGAATATTGTAGTAGGTCTAACCAATACATTCCAAATATAACTGCATCAAGGTGCTGAGGCATAGCATGACAGATCTGGGGATTTCTGACTTGCAGGTTAGAGGTAGGTGGTCCAGTGATGTCTGAACAGTCAGTTAGCATCAGTTTCCAGAACAGGGAACTAGGTTAGTGTGTGTGCTGAAAATACAGTATCTCAGTTTACCACAACCCATACACTTCCACAAAATGTTTCAGTTTGCTCACACGGTGTGATGTAGACTACATGCATACATACAGTAACTTATCTCAACAACTAAACAACGTTGACATCTGGAGTAACATTGAAAGATATAGTGTCTGTATTCAATATGTTTTTATGTACTTTATTATGCTCCTCTCAGTATGAATTGGATTAGATGTGATGAATATAGCTGTGTGTTTGATGGTTAAAGAAGTGTTTGTTCAACAAGTGTATGGGTTGTGGTGAACTCAGATACTATCTGTTTTCTGCACGCACGTGTGGGTAATGGAGACATGATTGTGCCCAGGGGGCAGTAGTACATAAGTAGACATAAGGAAGTGGATGGCTGAAAACTTTCTACTTTTAAACTCGGACAAAACAGAGATGCTTGTTCTAGGTCCCAAGAAACAAAGAGATCTTCTGTTAAATCTGACAATTCATCTTGATGGTTGTAAAGTCGTCTCAAATAAAACTGTGAAGGACCTCGGCGTTACTCTTGACCCTGATCTCTCTTTTGACGAACATATCAAGACTGTTTCAAGGACAGCTTTTTTCCATCTACGTAACATTGCAAAAATCAGAAATTTTCTTTCCAAAAATGATGCAGAAAAATTAATCCATGCATTTGTTACTTCTAGGTTAGACTACTGCAATGCTCTACTTTCCGGCTACCCGGATAAAGCACTAAATAAACTTCAGTTAGTGCTAAATACGGCTGCTAGAATCCTGACTAGAACCAAGAAATTTGATCATATTACTCCAGTGCTAGCTTCCCTACACTGGCTTCCTGTTAAGGCAAGGGCTGATTTCAAGGTTTTACTGTTAACCTATAAAGCGTTACATGGGCTTGCTCCTACCTATCTTTCCGAGTTGGTCCTGCCGTACATACCAATACGTACGCTACGGTCACAAGACGCAGGCCTCCTAATTGTCCCTAGAATTTCTAAGCAAACAGCGGGAGGCAGGGCTTTCTCCTATAGATCTCCATTTTTATGGAACAGTTTGCCTACCCATGTGAGAGACGCAGACTCGGTCTCAACCTTTAAGTCTTTACTGAAGACTTATCTCTTCAGTAGGTCATATGATTGAGTGTAGTTTGGCCCAGGAGTGTGAAGGTGAACGGAAAGGCTCTGGAGCAATGAACAGCCCTTGCTGTCTCTGCCAGGCCGGTTCCCCTCTCTCCACTGGGGTTCTCTGCCTCTAACCCTGTTACAGGGGCTGAGTCACTGGCTTGCTGGTGCTCTTTCATGCCGTCCCCTAGGAGGGGGTGCGTCACTTGAGTGGGTTGAGTTACTGACGTGATCTTCCTGTCTGGGTTGGCGCCCCCCTTGGTTTGTGCTGTGGTGGAGACCTCTGTGGGCTATACTCGGCCTTGTCTCAGGATTGTAAGTTGGTGGTTGAGGATATCCCTCTGGTGGTGCGGGGGCTGTGCTTTGGCAGAGTGGGTGGGGTTATATCCTTCCTGTTTGGCCCTGTCCGGGGTTTCTTCGGATGGGGCCACAGTGTCTCGGACCGCTCCTGTCTCAGCCTCCAGTATTTATGCTGCAGTAGTTATGTGTCGGGGGCTGGGGTTAGTTGGTTATACCTGGAGTACTTCTCCTGTCTTATCCAGTGTCCTGTGTGAATTTAAGTATGCTCTCTCTAATTCTCTCGTTCTCTCTTTCTCTCTGAGAACCTGAGCCCTAGGACCATACGTCAGGACTACCGGGCATGCTGACACCTTGCTGTCCCCAGTCCGCCTGGCCTTGCTGCTATTCCAGTTTCAACTGTTCTGCCTGCGGTTATGGAACCCCTACCTGTCCCAGACCTGCTGTTTTCAACTCTTAATGATCGGCTATGAAAAGCCAACTGAGATTTATTCCTGATTATTATTTGACCATGCTTGTCACTTATGAACATTTTTGAACATCTTGGCATGGTTCTGTTATAATCTCCACCCGGCACAGCCAGAAGAGGACTGGCCACCCCTCATAGCCTGGTTCCTCTCTAGGTTTCTTCCTAGGTTTTGGCCTTTCTAGGGAGTTTTTCCTAGCCACCGTGCTTCTACACCTGCATTACTAGCTGTTTGGGGTTTTAGGCTGGGTTTCTGTAAAGCACTTCGAGATATTAGCTGATGTAAGAAGGGCTATATAAAATAAAATTGATTGATTGATTGAGTAGTAGTAGATTTCAAACCATCCATCATAATTACATACAGTATATCTACTGTTTTTCCTTGATTAACACTGGTTCATTAAATCAATTAACAGAGCAGATTTAAACCACCAAAACTAAAAAGCAAGCCTAGGGCCACAGAAATATTGAAATTGATTTCGTTTCACTTCTGTCTTTACTCGAAATCTTGTCTGTGCATTCTGTTTGTCAGGAGCCAGTGATCTTCTCCATAGTGCCCAGTGTTCTGTCCTTCCATGGGAGAAACCACGCCCTGATGACTGGGAAGAACCTCGATCAAGTGACTAGGGTTCGCATCCAAGGGCACATGGACTGCAGTCCCAAGGAGTGAGTCAAATTATATTTATAACTGACTTTAAGTTTTCCTGTAGCTCCTCATGTATGTACTCCACCGAAACCCAACTCCAAGGCTATATCACATTGGTTTGTTGGAATAGGAGTTTAGGTGTTAATATTAGCATATTATGGCTTTGGTCTGACCTATAATGACCTGTGTGTTGTGTGTGTTTTCGCATGGTCAGGTCTCCTGTGTGGAACCACACTGGGTCCAGTCTGACGTTCCACATCCCCAGTGGAGACAAAGGTTCTGTCAGTGTGTGTGCCGTGCTGCCAGACGGTCGCTGTCTCGGGCAAGGCCACTGTCACCTATAGGTCCTTACCGTCCTGCACTGGGCTAACACCAAGCACTACCTGGGCTACGTAAACACACACACACACACACACGTAGGTAAGCACATATGCATGCACACCCACCCACACACATACACACATACATATGTCTACCTGTTCAAGCCCACATATCAAATTGCATTTCTATAGCAATTCACACAAGTATAAGATCCAACAACATGGGTTCATCTTTGTGAACAAGCTATACAGAGGTTAGAAGCATGCCTGTAACTCTTTTCTATAAATGGCTACTGGCTATGGTGTTGTCTGATGGGGAAAGAAA
>NW_025537939.1:0-23417 GCF_020615455.1 Coregonus clupeaformis | reverse complement strand
TTTTTTTTAAAGGTATCTGTGACCAACAGATGCATATCTGTATTCCCAGTCATGTGAAATCCATATATTAGGGCCTAATGAATGTATTTCAACTGACTGATTTCCTCATATGAACTGTAACTCAGTAAAATCAATGAAGTTGTTGCATGTTGCGTTTATATTTTTGTTCAGTATATGTTAGTTGGAGATTTTGAGTACAGTATGTGGTCATTTACATGCATATGTTTATGTGTATTTTGTGTAATACAGTATATGAGTAGATCTATATGTCAGGGTGAGAGTTGATAGTGTGTGTGTGTGTGTGTGTGTGTGTGTGTGTGTGTGTGTGTGTGTGTGTGTGTGTGCTAGCCGGCCCCATGGCCATCCTCTCCCACCCCCTCCAGACCGACAGACAGGGGCTGACAGACCTCAGCCTCTGAAAGCCCTCGCCGGTCTGCCCCTGCGACCTCTCTCCACTACATTCGTTCTCTGTGACCCTCCTGCGGGGAGGTTGCCCATTTGGGGAAGTGACAGGGCGGAGGGGGCAGGGGGCAACTGGCTGTGGTGAAAGCAGGGGTCTGCTGGACCCTATTAAGGCCAGCGGGGGTGTGGTGGAATCTGTGACAGAACGCCCCGCGCTTGGTGCCACTTTGTGGAAAAGCAATGGGTCACTCTTGTGACTATCACACTGAGTACTAGAGGTTAATCTGTGTTCAACCTAGACAGAGCTACCAGAACCACATCAATATAGAGAGCGTTGATCTCACCACAGTACATGACTGTTGTCCACTCCACATACCATATTCCATCATGGAATTGTATCATGTCATTGCATCGATCGGGTAATTGATTGTGTGAAAAAGTGAAGCACACCTGCACAGTAGTATGTCATCCCCTTAGTGCAGAGCAGCTCTCTTCTTTGATTGCAGGCTAAGGCCTCGCTTTTTCTTGTTGCCTTTCAAGAGCAGGTAGCAGCAGGTAGCTTAGTGGGTAGAGCGTTGTGCCAGTAACCCGAAAGGCTGGTTCTAAAAATCCCGAGCCGACTAGGTGAAAAATCTGTCGATGTGCCCTTGAGCAAGGCACTTAACCCTAATTGCTCCTGTAAGTGCGCTCTGGATAAGAGCGTCCTGCTAAATGACCTAAAATGTAAAAATGTAAAATGTATTACCACCCCTCATCCCTGCTCTGCTTGTTTTAAGAGCAAATCCCTTATGGCGAAGTTGCCGGAATGTAGTAACGTGAAATCTGTCAGCAGCTTTCAGGTGACGCTCTTGACATTGAAGTTTTGAAAAATCTGGCTACTCTGCTTTTAAAAAAGAGTGCGAGGATGTACTGAGGCTGTATTTTATTCCCTGTCTGTGTCCGTAGAATGGGCCGCTCAAGGCTAACTCATCATCAGCTCTGTTAAAAAATATATATTAAGGCTTCTACTGAACGAGTCGAGTTCACTCTCAACTCTAAAGCAGCTATGCTCCTGTTGTTATGGTTAAATGAACTGACCCTGTCCAAATCCCCCCCAAAAACTTTGCCAATAATGATTTTTTTCAGGTTGTGTGGTTGTCTTCTGTAGAATTTTAATGGTATCTACTTTAGAATTTGGGTGAATATTGAACTTGCTCACTTGTGATATTATTAAATCAATTTTAAGTGATTTATCTTGATCTCTGTTATTAAGCTCAATCAGAAATATGTACGACTTCATTGAATCTATTATTCTAAATCCAGCGACGCAAACTTTGATGCCAATTATTTTGTCATGCTACCACACCGCGTTAAGAAGAACTCAATGCAGTTACAATTGGCTCTAAAGAACCAAAATATCCAAGCAGAAATTTGAGGGGGAAGAGAGGTTTGGAACTCTCTTTTGTTATTGGTCTATTAACCAATTTACCACATGGTGACCACCATGAAACCTGTAACTCCCACCCATGCAAACCTGCTAATTAAAAGGTCCTGTATAGATTGTATTTTTCAACCAGCAACTATCAGGAAATAACACGGATCAAATTTGTTAAGACTTTTACAGTGTTATTTTCATCAGCTGTTGTACAATATGATATAAAACACAGGAAAAACAGAATTTGGACTGCACTGTGCCTTTAAAAATTAATAAATAAAGCGGAAAAAACTGGATCATAGAAAGGGGAAACCCATTCATCCCCATTACAAGCTCTGTGTCCACATCCCTATATCCCGCTGTTCTGTGCTCCACTGGGGGCCACACACAAACACACACACACACACAATTACTTTCCCCCCCTCCCCTTTCTCCCCAACCCTTCTCTCTCTCTCCCACTGCCTGTTTAGACCACTCCGCTCATGTAATTACTATGGGACAGGTAGGAATGTTCATATTTCATCCGCTGCATTCATGATAACATCTAATAATCTGAAAGCGTTGCAAAATTGATATCTCTTTTTTTTTTCATGCATTATGAATGAGTCGCTGATTGCTTTTTTGCATAGATTAGCAATCATTTCACAGAAACCTTTCATATCAAAATGTGCCAGGAGGGTTCGATCGCTCTCTTTTTTTGAAGACTTGAGGTGACACATCCCTCCGCTTTTTAAGATATGACAGATCAGGTGATACTGTCTCTCCAACGTCTGTCTCTCTTATATGTTCCCTCTTGCTCTGCTCTCTGATTTGTTTGTCCATGCATATAATCATCGGGAATATGTTAATCTGCAGTGTTATTGTGTCTGGCTAAGCACCGCAGGGATGATTTAATATCAAAGTAAACATTTCCCACAACCCAGGAAAAGGAAGATAGCATCCTGATACAATCCTTTAAGTTTCCCTCCTTGATGTTTGACCTTTAGTTATCCCAGCATGTAGAAAGATTGGTATGAAGCATATTAAAGGGCTGGTATGGTCCAGTGGTTAGGAAAATGGACTGGTGACTAGAGTGCCATTGTTACACACACGCATGCCCTCACATGAACCCATTATACAGTGACTTGACTGTGTGTGTGTGTGTGTGTGTGTGTGTGTGTGTGTGTGTGTGTGTGTGTGTGTGTGTGTGTGTGTGTGTGTGTGTGTGCGTGCGCGTGCGTGTGGTTGTGTACCTTGTGTCTTCAAATCTTGACCCCTGACCTTTGCCCCTCTCCCTCAGCTGGCAGGTCCTCAGCCAGAGCCCTGTGGAGGTTGGTGCCCTCTGTCTGACAGCCCGTCACTGTGCCATGGTGGCAGCGTTTTCGTTACCCCCCTTTCTTTCTGCAGAAGATTCTGTCTGATTGGGAGCATTGTGTGAATAGCCCTGTCACACTCGATAAGCCAGCAGGGCAACCTGTGATGGGGACATATGGCATGCTTGACAGGGAGAGAGGGTGCGAATGGTACTGAATGATAAAATTGTGTCTTTCCCCCGTCGGCAATGTCATGCTTTCAGACAAGCGTGTGGACCATCGCTCAGTCAATTGGCTGACTTACTTCGGCCTCCTCGTGACATCTCCTTCAAGGTCCTGGGGTTTCAAGGTCCTGCCTCGCGCCTGGCCAATTCTGTCACTCCGGGCCACGCTGTGCCGGCTGCAGAGCTGGAGCGGCTCGCCACCGCTCGGTTAGCCTGTCAATGTGGGGAACATAATTGGATATCAGTTTAGTTTAGTAATGCGGAGAGGAAATTCATCTTAAGAGCCCGTTTCGTCTCAGTTTCCTGAAGCTCTCTTTGTCTGACTGCAGCACAACAGCTCCCTTCCTCTGAGCCAGTCACACCCACAGGCAGTCCCTTCAGACGCCTATGGCTGTGGGCCTGAACCCAGCAGGAACCTGACATGTTTTAAGAGAGAGAGAAGGCGAGAGAGAGAGAGGCTGGGATTCCAGTGGTCGAGGCAGGGTTGTTATGGAGTTTAGCCGCGTGCACCTCCTCCACGCTGTCACCCAGGGCTTTATTTCTAGTGCAGCAGCCTCAACTGCTGTCCTGTCATGTGCCACATAAGCCTGGGTTTGTCGCCCAGCGACAGACAGCCCAGGTGTCACACTCAGGCTTCAGAGCACCGTCGGTCGCATAGCTTGCCTCCGATCCCCAGTGGCTCAGCAGTCAGAGAGAGCAGCCCAGACCTTTTTCTCCCTTACCTGCCTTACCAGGAACCCTGAGGAGACCTGAGGTGGGTGACAATATGGGGGGCAAGCACTTGAAGCACTACAGTCGATGCAATATTACAACTTGCTGGAAAGTCTACCCTGATCACAGCATCAAAGTATTTGCAAATCTATATAGACCTACAGAACATGCTTATAAACTATGGGTTCTGACCATTTTAGAAAGTAACTATGTTATAACGTGTATTTTTTCTTTCTTGGTGAGGGAAAAGCAGAGCCTGTATTCACAAAGTGTCTCAGAGAAGGTGTGCTGATCTAGGATCAGGTCCATATAATTGTATTCATTATGATCTAAAAGGGAAATCTGATCCTATATCAACACTCCTACTCTGAAACTTTTTGTGAATACGGACCCAGATCTTTATTATTTTATTTTATTTATTATTTTACAATTTGGTCTTTCTATACCTGCATATGCTTAGTGTATAACGTCGTTCTACACCAGTATCCTCCCAGTCCCTGTGCTCTCTGTGATTGCAGCTGCTCCATTGGCACTCCATTGTGATCATAATACCAGAGACACCTCTGGCACTCATTGACACGCTGCTCCCAGTTCTTTTCACCCAGTCAATAACGCTTTGAGTGAGAGGCTCTCTTGTCACGTGAGCTGTCTGATGAATCCCAAAGCAGACTATGGGTATGTCCCAAATAAAACCCTATTCCCTATATAGTGCACTATGTAGGGAATATGGTGCCATTTGAGATGCAGACTATAGGTTTTACAGGAATTATTGACCTCTGTGATGTGACACCGCTCACTGCAGTGCAGCTAGCGGATGAAGGAAGGGCCAGTGTCATCCACTGCCTGCCTGTTGAAAGCAATCAGATGCTCTTCGGAATGAAAGAGAGGATGGTGTTTTTTCTGATGCAGTGCAATGAAGGGCATTTGGGAGAGGTTGGTGGGAGGTATTTTTGTAGGTGCTAGCGATTCAGAATAAGCACTATATGTCACTATCTGTGGTGCATTCGAAATATTCAGACTCCTTGACTTTTTTCCCATATTTTGTTACGTTACAGCCTTATTCTAAAATGGATTAAATATATATATACAGTGGGGAGAACAAGTATTTGATACACTGCCTATTTTGCAGGTTTTCCTACTTACAAAGCATGTAGAGGTCTGTAATTTTTGCATCATAGGTACACTTCAACTGTGAGAGACGGAATCTAAAACAAAAATCCAGAAAATCACATTGTATGATTTTTAAGTAATTAATTTGCATTTTATTGCATGACATAAGTATGTGATACATCAGAAAAGCAGAACTTAATATTTGGTACAGAAACCTTTGTTTGTAATTACAGAGATCATACGTTTCCCGTAGGCCTTGACCAGGTTTGCACACGCTGCAGCAGGGATTTTGGCCCTCTCCTCCATACAGACCTTCTCCAGATCCTTCAGGTTTCGGGGCTGTCGCTGGGCAATACTGACTTTCAGCTCCCTCCAAAGATTTTCTATTGGGTTCAGGTCTGGAGACTGGCTAGGCCACTCCAGGAACTTGAGATGCTTCTTACGGAGCCACTCCTTAGTTGCCCTGGCTGTGTGTTTCGGGTCGTTGTCATGCTGGAAGACCCAGCCACGACCCATCTTCAATGCTCTTACTGAGGGAAGGAGGTTGTTGGCCAAGATCTCGCGGTAAATGGCCCCATCCATCCTCCCCTCAATACGGTGCAGTCGTCCTGTCCCATTTGCAGAAAAGCATCCCCAAAGAATGATGTTTCCACCTCCATGCTTCACGATTGGGATGGTGTTCTTGGGGTTGTACTCATCCTTCTTCTTCCTCCAAACACGGCAGGTGGAGTTTAGACCAAAAAGCTCGGCGCTAGAGAGCGTGCTATGGAGTAGACGTGCATTGCTAGAGCTCCGCTCAATTTTGAAACAAATTAATATTTATCTTAACCTCTCTAGCAACCTATAACTTCAAACAAATATGACAAAGGGAAAAGGCAACAAAAAAGGGGGCGCTAAACAAGATAATTGGAATGAGATAGACAACGAACCAATTTCAACGTCGCCGACCACGAGGAGCTAGCTGAAGAGGCTAGCTTCCAAGAGTTCCCCACAGATCCTACTCAAAGTGACATACTGAGCGCCATAAAACGCACTAAGCAAGGGAAGGTGGACACAAGGTTGGCTGATATCTCAAAGAGTATTGGGACTTTGGCCGAAACTGTGAAGGCAACTAAGGGAAGGGTGCACGAGGTTGAGCAGACGACAATCGATCACGAGGCCAGGCTACAGGACATAGAGAAACAGTGCGCAACGTTCAAAAATGACAACAAAACCCTGAAGGCCCGACTGGAAATGCTCGAGTCGCATTCAAGACGCCAGAACATCCGAATATGTGGGATCCAGGAGGACACGGAGAAAGGGAAACCCACTGAATTTGTCTCGAGCTGATACCGGCATTGCTGGGAGTGAACACTTCAAAACGGCCATCCTGATCGACCGCGCGCACACAGAGCACAGGCAACGAAGCCGGCCAAGGGCGGGCCACCAAGGCCATTCATTGTAAGGCTGCACTATCCCCACACCAGGGATCTCATCCTCAAGCTGGCTAGTCAGAAAGTTCCCCCTTAACTACAACGGAGCCAGGGTGTCTTTCTACCCAGATCTTACCTTGGAGGTGAGGAACCAACGGAAAGAGTATGATGAGGTACGCAACAAATGCAGGGCGGCCAACATCCGATATGGATTCCTCTTCCCAGCCCGGTTTAAGGTGACAGTCGAGGATCAACACGTACGTTTTGACAACGCAAAAGAGGCAGATCTGTTCTTGACAAGCAAGTTCCCCGGCTGAGGATACAGAACGGCTGTGCCAGCAGGCTAAATGGCCAAATACAGGCCAGGAATGTGTGTGAATTGAATTTCCGGCCTATGTCTTTTCGATCAGAAGATCAGAAATTGGGACTTATAGGATAGGTGAGATGTTGTGGCTAATATAGCATTGTTTGGCATGTCATGTTTTAGCGCCACTCACCCCCTAACATGAGAGTTAAGTTAAGTGTTATTTAATATTAGTTTATATGCGGAGCATCTATAGACGACGAGTTAGTTCAAGCTTTATGTCTAGACACCTAACGTTTGTGTGTTAGCACAAGGAGTGCTTCGTTTGGGGAAGTCACTCAGTAAAGGGACGGGGGGGGGGTTGGGGTCTGTGTTTTATGTTCACGTTTATTAGTACAGGTGGCATGACAGCTCCTTGCACGGCGGACGTTTTTTCTTCTGGGTTTTGTATGACAGCAGCAATTTGCTTTAAAATAAGAAATGCCACATAGTGACCGAGCACAGAGTAGACCAGGTGGAATAAAGATAGTCAGCTGGAACTGTAATGGATTAGGGTCATGTCGTGAAACGAGCTAAGGTTTTTTTCTCATCTTAAATCACTGGGTGCTGACATCAGTGCTTCTTCAAGAAACTCATATTAAACGCCCCGCGCAGGCCAAGCTACGAGTCGGCTGGATCGGTCAGATATACCAGTCTAACTTTTTGATGCAAAAGCGAGAGGGGTAGCAATCCTGATAAGGAAAAACATTCCTTTTGTTTACTCAACCTCGATTTCAGATCCTAATGGTGGGTATATTATTGTGGCTGGTACACTGAATTCAAAACCAATAACCTTGGTCAATTTATATGGACCCAACCTCGATGATCCATTATTTTTTTCAAAGGGTATTTAAGGCCATACCAAATATCTCGGATACAAGTGTTATTGTTGGGAGGTGACTTTAACTGTACGTTAGACCCTCTTTTAGATAAACAGCTATCAAGGTCACTTCAACAATCAAATGCCAGTGTCTGTCTAAATACATTGATGACAAACCTTAACATTGTCGATATTTGGAGACTGACGCACCCAACAGACAGGGATTATTCTTTCTTCTCTATCAGTTCATAAATCATATTCCAGAATTGACTATTTTTTGTTGGACTCCAAACTAATCTCAGCAGCTGAGTCGGTTACCTATCACCCCATTCTAATTACGGACCACTCTCCTCTGTCCATGGTGTGGAAACTCGACAATATGTCGACAGGTCGGCGACCGTGGCGCTTAGACGCATACCTGTTGAAAGATGAGGCTTTTTGTCAGTATTTGGAGGAGCAGATTGACTTTTTTCCTCAGTACTAACGACACGGGGGATGTTGACGACTCCACCCTTTGGGAATCTCTAAAGGCTGTGATTAGAGGTTACATTATTTCTTATACATCAGAGAGGGAAGAAACGTGCCAATACTAGGCTGAGAGAAATTGAAAGAGAGTTAGGGGAACAGGAGAACGTTTTTAGGACAAATTCCTCGTATACAGTCCTTGAGAAGATCACAAAGTTAAAGTATGAATACAATACCATCCTTTCGAAACGGGTGGGCTCTTTACTTGCTAGAACGCAACAAAGTTATTTTGAACTGGGGGACAAACCACATAAATTATTAGCAAGACAGCTAAGGCATGTACAAGCATCTAGAGCTATTCACAAAATAAAAGACAAGAAGGGTAAAATAGTAACAGATCCGCAGGACATTAATAAATGCTTTGCACAGTTTTACTCAGAGCTATACCAATCAAAATGCGATGCTACTGATCCACAAACTATGGAACGCTTTCTCGCTGATTGTGAACTTCCCTAAACTAGACAGGGGGCAGCTGCCGTGACTCGATGCAGGGATAACCTTAGATGAAATTAACACAGCGATAGCACAATTTCCAAACAGCAAGGCCCCTGGGCCCGATGGATATGTAATAGAATTCTATAAGAAGTACTGCGCTAGTCTATCTCCACTTATGCTGCGAATGTTTCAACAATCCAAAGAAAATACCAAACTCCCGCAAACACTGTATGAGGCTACAATAGCCCCTGATCTTGAAAAAAAGATAGAGATTCCATGGAGATGTCGTCGTATCGCCCCCGTTGTCGTTACTCCCCATAGAAAACAAGGTGTTGACAAAGATATTGGCAAACCGATTGAAAAAAACTATATTTCCGACATCATACACCTGACCAGACAGGTTTTATCCCGGGCCGACATATATACTACAATTTGAGACGCCTTTTCAACGAATAATGTATCATGATCATAAAGTTGAGGCAGTGGTAATAGCTCTTGATGCAGAGAAGGCGTTTGATCAGATTGAGTGGAAGTATATGATGTCGGTTCTGGAGCATTTCGGATTTGGAAAGGAATTTATTAATTGGATAAGAATTATTTATGCACACCCAATGGCGTCCGTGGTGACCAATCAGGAAATGTCGCAGTCATTCCGCCTGTTCAAGGGGTGCCGACAGAGGGTGCCTATTTCGCCTGCTCTCTTCGCTATAGCACATGGAACCCCTTTCTACGCGCATTCGGGCATGTGCCGATATAGCTTCTGTTAAAATAAAAGACACACAGCACAAAATTTCCCTATATGCAGACGATGTTCTTTTGTTTTTGTCCAAGCCTAAAACGTCTATTCCACCATTACTTAACTTGATAAACACATTCGGCTCCTTCTCTGGCTACAAGATAAACTGGCAAAAAAAGTGAGATGATGCCAATATCACGGCCTGTGGATATGCAATTTCTGCAATCTACCCCGGGCTTTTAGAACAGTGAGGGACAAGTTCACAAGCCTTGGCATTGTAGTGACAAGAGACCTTGACCAGCTATTGAAAGTGAATTGGGACATGAAAATATATCAGCTTAAACAAAATATAGATTTCTGGAAAACTCTGCCTATTTCCTTGGTTGGTGGTATAAACGCTATTAAAATGGTTGTCCTACCCAGGTTTCTTTACCTCTTCCAATGTCTACCCAATTTCATACCACAAAGCTATTTTAAGAAACTGGATTCAATAGTAACTCCATTTTTATGGGATAACAAGGCAGCCAGAATTGCAAAGAAGCATTTATGCAAGTACAAGATAGAGGGGGCTTTGGCCTTCCTCACTTCAAACTGTATTATTGGGCTGCTAATCTGAACATTGTGTCTTTCTGGAGGAAAGTTTACCTGAGATGAGACGGAAGGATATGCCTTCATGGCTTTTGATTGAGCAGGCCTCCTGTCAACGTTCCTCACTCCCTGCACTTGTTAATAGCCCATCATATGTGAAAAAGCCACTTATGACTCCAATCCAGTCATTTGTCATACTCTTAGGATCTGGAAACAGATTAGGGATTTTCTTAACATACCCACTGTGTACATAGACAGCCCAATTAGCCGGAATCATGCTTTCCACCCTGCAATGGATGATGTGGTGTTTTCACAGTGGAGGGAGAAGGGGCTCACAACAATTGGTAATCTATACATAGATGGTCAGTTAGCTTCATTTCAACAACTACAGGCAAAGTTCAACATGCCAACAACACATTTTTTTCAGATACCTCCAAATCAGGAATTTCTTTAGGACACACATCCCACAGTATGGCATGAAGCCAAATAGTCCTACATTAGATAGCTTGATCCTTGTCAAACCCCCATTCAAAAGGGTCGGTCTCCAGACTGTATGATGTGCTACAGGCCCACATAGAGGTATCCACAGACACCATTAAAAGGGCTTGGGAACAAGAACTTGGTTCAGAAATCTCAAAATGAGGACTGGATAGAAGCTCTCAGGAATATAAACCACAGTTCAGTGAATGCCAGACACAACCTTGTACAGTTTAAGGTGATACACAGGTTACACTACTCAAAAGTAAAACTGCATAAAATATTCCCGGACACCTCACCACTGTGTGAGAGGTGCAAGCAGGAGGAGGGGACGTTGTCCCACTTATTCTGGACATGCCCTAAATTACAGGCTTACTGGGCTCTCATTTTTGATTACTTATCTAAGGCCTTTGATAGAGTTCTAGCCCCAGACCCATTGATCGCTCTGTTTGGTACAGTTGATGGGAATAACCAGGAGGAAAGCTGTCTCTCTTTGTACTCTATTAGCCAAAAGGCTCATATTGCAATTTTGGAAATTGGAGACTGTACCTACCTTTGAAATGTGGTTACGGGATTTAGGGGAATGTAATCCATATGGAAAAGATTCGATACAACACCTCCAATAGAAGTCCATTGTTTTACAAAATATGGCAGCCGATACTGGATAAATGGTCTAGTCCCGCTTCATAACTGGGCTGACGATCTGCTGCTACTCTGTGCTGTACTCCACTCAATATTTATTTTTGGCTGAACTACACTGCTTGTAATGACTATATGCTGTCTTCTTATACACGTACCACCTAATAGGATTTTGTTTTATTTTGTGTATGTGTGAGTTAACTTTTGTTTTGTCCTCTAAAGCTGTCTCTTTTACTTTATTTTTATTGGAAAATAATAAACATATTATAAAAAATAAATAAAAAAAAAGCTCTATTTTTGTCTCATCAGACCACATGACCTTCTCCCATTCCTCCTCTGGATCATCCAGATGGTCAATGGCAAACTTCAGACGGGCCTGGACATGCGCTGGCTTGAGCAGGGGGACCTTGCGTGCGCTGCAGGATTTTAATCCATGACGGCGTAGTGTGTTACTAATGGTTTTCTTTGAGACTGTGGTCCCAGCTCTCTTCAGGTCATTGACCAGGTCCTGCCGTGTAGTTCTGGGCTGATCCCTCACCGTCAGTGATCATTGGATGCCCCACGAGGTGAGATCTTGGATGGAGCCCCAGACCGAGGGTGATTGACCGTCATCTTGAACTTCTTCCATTTTCTAATAATTGTTCCAACAGTTGTTGCCTTCTCACCAAGCTGCTTGCCTATTGTCCTGTAGCCCATCCCAGCCTTGTGCAGGTCTACAATTTTATCCCTGATGTCCTTACACAGCTCTCTGGTCTTGGCCATTTTGGAGAGGTTGGAGTCTGTTTGATTGTGTGTGGACAGGTGTCTTTTATACAGGTAACGAGTTCAAACAGGTGCAGTTAATACAGGTAATGAGTGGAGAACAGGAGGGGTTCTTAAAGAAAAACCAACAGGTCTGTGAGAGCCGGAATTCTTACTGGTTGGTAGGTGATCAAATACTTATGTCATGCAATAAAATGCAAATTAATTACTAAAAAATCATACAATGTGATTCCGTCTCTCACAGTTGAAGTGTACCTATGATAAAAATTACAGACCTCTACATGCTTTGTAAGTAGGAAAACCTGCAAAATCGGCAGTGTATCAAATACTTGTTCTCCCCACTGTATATATATATTTTTTATTTTTCTACACACAATACCCCATAATGACAAAGCGAAAACAGGTTTTTAGAAATGTTTGCAAATGTATAAAAACTAAAAACAGAAATACCTTATTTACGTAAGAATTCAGACCATTTGTTTTGAGACTTGAAATTTAGCTCAGGGGCATCCTGTTTCCATTGATCATCCTTGAAATGTTTCTACAACTTCATTGGAGTCCACCTGTGGTAAATTCAAATGATTGGACATGATTTGGAAAGGCACACGTCTGTCTATATAAGTTGACAGTGCATGTCAGAGTAAAAACCAAGCCATGAGGTCAAAGGAATTGTCTGTAGAAGCTCCGAGACAGGATTGTGTCGAGGCACAGATCTGGGGTAGGGTACCAAAACATTTCCGGGCAGCATTGAAGGTCCCCAAGAACACAGTGGCCGCCATCATTCTTAAATGGAAGAAGTTTGGAGCCACCAAGGCTCTTCCTAGAGCTGGCCGCCTGGCCAAACGGAGCAATTGGGGGAGAAGGGCCTTGGTCAGGGAGGTGACCAAGAACCCGATGGTCACTCTGACAGAGCTCCAGAGTTCCTCTGTGGAGATGGGAGAACCTTCCAGAAGGACAACCATCTCTGCAGCACTCCACCAATCAGGCCTTTATGGTAGAGTGGCCAGACGGAAGCCACTCCTCAGTAAAAGGCACATGACAGCCCACTTGGAGTTTGCCAAAAGGCACCTAAAGGATTCAGACCATGAGAAACAAGATTCTCTGGTTGGATGAAACCAAGATTGAACTTTTTGTCCTGAATGCCAAGCGTCACGTCTGGAGGAAACCTGGCACCATCCGTACGGGGAAGCATGGTGGTGGCAGCATCATGCTGTGGGGATGTTTTTCAGCGGCAGGGACTGGGCGACTAGTCAGGATCGAGGAAATGATGAACGCCGCAAAGTACAGAGAGATCCTTGATGAAAACCTGCTCCAGTGATCAGGACCTCAGACTGGGGCGAAGGTTCACCTTCCAACAAGACAACGACCCTAAGCACACAACGCAGGAATGGCTTCGGGACAAATCTCTGAATGTCCTTGAGTGGCCCAGCCACAGCCCGGACTTGAACCCGATCAAACATCTCTTGAGAGACCTGAAAATAGCTGTTCAGTGACGCTCCCCATCCAACCTGACAGAGCTTGAGAGGATCTGCAGAGAAGAATGGGAGAAACTCCCCAAATACAGGTGTGCCAAGCTTGTAGCGTCATACCCAAGAAGACTTGAGGCTATAATCGCTGCCAAGGTGCTTCAACAAAGTACTCAGTAAAGGGTCTGAATACTTATGTAAATGTGATATTTCCGTTTTGCAAAAATGTATAAAAATCAGTTTTTGCTTTGTCATTATTGGGTATTGTGTGTAAATTAATGAGGGGAAAAAACTATTTAATCCATTTTAGAATAAGGCTGTAACGTAACAAAATGTGGAAAAAGTCAAGGGGTCTGAATACTTTCCAAATGCGCTGTATATGAGAGTATTTGAGATTCCAACTTTGCCCTAGCTCTCCCCCTATGACTGAAGTACTCCTGGAATGGTAATGTTTTGCCATGTCCATTAATTATTCACTGGGCCCCGTTGCTACAGGAATATACTCGATGTATCCCACATGAGCCTAGAAGACACACACATGTTTGTACTCATCACTAGTCATGAGTGCATCAGCATTGATGGGCACACACAGTCAGGGTCACAGCACTTACAGTAAACATGGATGCCCAGTACTTGTAATTGTCACGATCGTCAGGGAGAGACCAATGCGCAGCGTGATGAATGAACATGTTTACTTTATTAAATAAAGCACGAACAAAACAACAAACGACTCGTAACGTCCACGGTGACAACGACCGAACACGGAACAAAAACCCACAAACACAAAGTGAAAAACAGACAGTTAAATATGGCTCCCAATCAGAGACAACCAGCCAACAGCTGACACTCGTTGCCTCTGATTGGGAGTCACTCAGGCAAACATAGAAAACAACAAACCAGAACCCCCAACATAGAAATAACCAACATAGAATGAACACACCCTGGCTCAACATATAGAGTCCCAGAGCCAGGGTGTGACAGTAATCACATCACATATACAGTCAAGTCCATAATTATTGTCACCCTTGATAAAGATGAGCAAAACAGACTATAAAATAAAGAAACCAAATACTGAGCTATATTGTATACTATATATATTTTATACTAATACAATTGATCAGAGAAAGAGATTTTGTTTAACAAGTAATAAACTATCTCCAAGAGATAGGGGTCAGAATTATTGGCAACCCTGTTTTCAATACTCTAGCACTGTCCCCTTGCGAGGATAACGACATAGCCTTTTTCTAAAATGTTTCAATAGATTGGAGAACACGTTGGGAGGGATCTTAGACCATTCCTCCATACAGAATATTTCCAGATCCTTGATATCCTTTGTCTGCTCTTATGGACTGCCCTTTTCAATTCAAACCACAGGTTTTCAATGGGATTTAAGTCCGGAGACTGAGATGGCCATTGCAAAATGTTGATTTTGTGGTTAACCATTTCATTGTGGATTTTGATTAATGCTTGTGGTTATTGTCTTGCTGGAAGATTCATTTGCATTTGCGGCCAAGTGTCAGCCTCCTGGCAGAGGCAATCAGGTTTTTGGCTAAAATGTCCTGGTACTTGGTAAAATTCATAATGCCGTTGACCTTAACAAGGGCCCCAGGACCAGTTTAAGCAAAATAGCCCCATAATATCAAAGATCCACCCCCATATTTTACCATAGGTATTAGGTACTTTTCTGCATATGCTTCTGTTTTTCAACGCCAAACCCACCACTGGTATGCATGGCCAAAGAGCTCTATTTTCATGTCATCTGACCATAGCACCGGTTCCAATCCAAGTCCCAATGCCGTTTATCAAACTCCAGGTAGTGCTATGGTCAGATGACATGAAAATATAACTCTTTGGCCACGCACACATTTTAGAAAAACTGTCAGTGTCGTTATTCTTGCAAGGGTAGGATGCTGGAGCACTGAAAACGGGTGCAAATCGTTTTGACCCCTATCTTAATATAAATATATATACAGTACCAGTCCAAAGTTTGGACACACCTACTCATTCAAGGGTTTTTCTATATTTTTACTATTTTCTACATTGTAGAATAATAGTGAAGACATCAAAACGATGAAATAACACATATGGAATCATGTAGTAACCAAAAAAGTGTTAAACAAATCAAAATATATTTTATATTTGAGATTCTTCGAAGTAGACACGCCTTGATGACAGCTTTGCACACTCTTGGCATTCTCTCAACCAGCTTCATAAGGAATGCTTTTCCAACAGTCTTGAAGGAGTTCCCACATATTTTCCTGCAGGTTCATGCTCTACAACATTCGGAGAGTACGACCCTGCCTTACACAGGAAGCGGCACAGGTCCTAATCCAGGCACTTGTCATCTCCCGTCTGGATTACTGCAACTCGCTGTTGGCTGGGCTCCCTGCCTGTGCCATTAAACCCCCTACAACTCATCAGAATGCCGCGAGCCCGGTCTGGTGTTCAACCTTCTCAAGTTCTCTCACGTCACCCCCTCCTCCGCACACTCCACTGGCTTCCAGTTGAAGCTCGATCCGTTACAAGACCATGGTGCTTGCCTATGGAGCAGTGAGGGGAACGGCACCTCCGTACCTTCAGGCTCTGATCAGTCCCTACACCCAAACGAGGGCATTGCGTTCATCCACCTCTCTGGCCTGCTGGCTCCCCCTTCCCTGCGGAAGCATAGTTCCCGGCTCAGCCCAGTCAAAACTGTTCGCTGCTCTGGCACCCCAATGGTGGAACAAGCTTCCTCACGACGCCAGGACAGCGGAGTCACTCACCACCTTCCGGAGACATTTGAAACCCCACCTCTTTAAGGAATACCTGGGATAGGATGAAGTAATCCTTCTAGCCCCCCCCCCCAAAAAATAAAAAAATAAATAATAATAATAATAATTTGTAAAGTGGTTAACCCACTGGCTATAGGGTGAATGCACCAATTTGTAAGTCGCTCTGGATAAGAGCGTCTGCTAAATGACTTAAATGTAAATGTAAATGTATATGCTGAGCACTTGTTGGCTGCTTTTCCTTCACTCTGTGGTCGAACTCATCCCAAACCATCTCAATTGGGTTGAGGTTGGTGATTGTGGAGGCCAGGTCATCTGATGCAGAACTCCATCACTCTCCTTGGTCAAATAGCCCTTACACAGCCTGGAGGTGTGTTTTGGGTCATGTCCTGTTGAAAAACAAATGATAGTCCCACTAGCGCAAAACCAGATGGGATGGCGTATCGCTGCAGAATGCTGTGGTAGCCATGCTGGTTAAGTGTGCCTTGAATTCTAAATAAATCCCAGACAGTGTCACCAGCAAAGCACTCCCCACACCATCACACCTCCTCCTCCATGCTTCACGGTGGGAACCACACATGCAGAGATCATCCATTCACCTACTCTACGGCCTCACAAAAGACATGGCGGTTGGAACCAAAATCTCACATTTGGACTCATCAGGGACCAAAGGACAGATTTCCACCGGTCTAATGTCCATTGCTCGTGTTTCTTGGCCCAAGCAAGTCTCTTCTTCTTATTGGTGTCCTTTAGTAGTGGTTTCTTTGCAGCAATTCGACCATGAAGGCCTGATTCACACAGTCTCCTCTGAACAGTTGATGTTGAGATGTGTCTGTTACTTGAACTCTGTGAAGCATTTATTTGGGCTGCAATATCTGAGGCTGGTAACTCTAATGAACTTATCGTCTGCAGCAGAGGTAACTCTGGGTCTTCCTTTCCTGTGGTGGTCCTCATGAGAGCCAGTTTCATCATAGTGCTTGATGGTTTTTGCGACTGCACTTAAAGAAACTTTAAAAGTTCTTGAAATGATCCGTATTGACTGACCTTCATGTCTTAAAGTAATGATGGACTGTCATTTCTCTTTGCATATTTGAGCTGTTCTAGCCATAATATGGACTTGGTCTTTTACCAAATAGGGCTATCTTCTGTATACCACCCCTACGTTGTCACAACACAACTGATTGGCTCAAACGCATTAAGAAGGAAAGAAATTCGAGAAATTAACTTTTAACAAGGCACACCTGTTAATTGAAATGCATTCCAGATGACTACCTCATATAGCTGGTTGAGAGAATGCCAAAAGTGTGCAAAGCTGTCATCAAGGCAAAGGGTGGCTACTTTGAAGAATCTCAAATATATAATATATTTTGATTTGTTTAACAGTTTTTTGGTCAATACATGATTGCATATGTGTACAATGTAGAAAATAGTAAAAAATAAAGAAAAAACCCTTGAATGAGTAGGTGTGTCCAAACTCTTGACTGGTACTGTATATATTAGTTGTTAAACAACATTTCTTTCTCTGAACAATTGTAGTAGTATAAAATAATATAATTTCCCCATTTTTTTGCAGCATGAAATATAGCTCAGTATTTGTCTTATTTATTTTTTGCTCATCTTTATCAAGGGTGCCAATAATTATGGACCTGACTGTATATGAAGATCTCATTCACAAGTGGAGCTGCCATTCAACGCATGCAAATGTGTTTAATGCATGGACCATGCATCTGTGAGGTTCATTTTGCTTTCTGTATGTCTGGGTATGGAGTGTGTGTGTGTTCAGTCTATCGGATGTTTGTGTGTGTTCTGCATAGCGTTAGGGAAGCAGAATACCTAGGGGGAGAGGCATACACATAAGAGCTCCAGCCCTTTCTTGCTGCCTCTCCCCCAGCCCTGTAATTAAGAACAACATTTGGTGTTAGATTATAGGGGACCCAGCGTACATTGTGCTGGCCTGCCTGATTAATAAAAGGCAGCTAATTTCGGTGGTGGAAGGCAGTGCTCCAAAATGGCTCCTAATTACACATTAGGAGTGTGAAAGGCCCCCCAACCCCCTTCCCTCCCTGCTGGGGTGCGCTTAGCAAGATGCCCACCGGCACATTAGCGCCCGGCTCCCAGGAGTTGCTAATTCCAGCCAGCCCCACCAACACAATCAGCGGCAGATGTCAGGGATCGAATATGATGAATTATGAATATCTGGATGTATGTGGGTAGAATAGCAGCGCAATGTGAGAAAAAAGGTTCCCTTTTTCTCCGGTACCATTCCGGTCAGCCAAATTCAAGCATATAAATTATATTTTAAAAACTTGATTGATTTCTTGTCATTTCCAAATGGGGTCTGACTGCAAATTGGATGTTTTTTTAGTCAAGTCGTCTGGCGACTTTTGAGTTGGAGCGGCTGCCTGGCGGTATGAAGAGTGCACCCGCTTGGGCTGTGATCGTGCTACGACCAGTCCCGTTCTCCCCTCCCCTGGGTGGTCAAGTCAAGGGCTCCGGGCAGCTGGGAATAATGTTCCGGAGAGGGAACGCAAATCTCTCACCGCGCACAGCATTTGTATGGCTAGCCCATGATTACAGTTGAAATGGAAGGGGGAGGGAGTGACTGCAACAGCTGCAGAGACCAGGGACCCACAAGAAATTAGAGCAGTTTTTTGGTCGCTGCTGAGCCTCGTCTACTACAGTCAAGATGAGAGGGGAAGAAGAGAAGTGAACCAAGAACCTGGACTTATAGGAGACTTTGAATATGGACAATTCTCCTTTAAGCCCAGGAAGCAGCCATTCAACCTTGCCATTCACCAGCTTTTCGCTTAATAATGTCAAAAACTCGTTCGGTACAAAAAGAATGGAGTTTCGCTGAGCAACTATCGCCATTACTGCCATCACGGCCGGTATGTACTTCAAAAAAAGTATAAATAAAAAGTTACATGCAACCAAAAATGCATTGTCTGGAAAGAACAATGTATTGTTTTGCCGACCATGTGCACTTATTCAGCCAAATCCCACCTCATTCGCACCTCCTGCAATATTAGTAATGCAATTAAAATAAACTCAAATAAAGCCTATATAGAATTATACAATCCCTATATTGTCTACTTAATATACCACATTAAATATTATTGCATTCCGAATCGCGTGGGTAAAATAACAGATTGATATGATGTTCATATACAGGTTGTGGGTAGAAAAACTGAGATTCTCATTGTCTCCGCTCTAACAATGGGAGTCGTTGTCCCAAAGGTGGGAAGGCCAGTGACAAGTTTAGGTTCAAAATAAGTCCATAGAAACGCATTGGGCTTATTTTCGCTCTCCTCTCTGGATAAAATCAATGACCTTTCCTTAGATTAGATTAGTTTATTAGTCACATGCACAGGGTGCAGATGTAATCGTAGGGTACAGTGAATTCTCATGCGCCCGAGCTCCAACAGTGCAGGTCAAAAATGGATCAGCCTGCTGCTGGATCAAGCGGACCTGGAGGTGAAGGAGAGGTGGATTTGTACGTGCACTTGGTCAAAAACAATACCTATTATTTCCAGAAAATGATTTTCAGTTCCAGTTTTATTTGGACCTTTTTGGAAGTATATACCGGCGTGGCGCAGTAATGACGATAGATGCTCAGCAAAAATCATATTTTGACATTATTGCTTGAAGCTGGTGAAATCGCGCAAATTGAATGACCGCTTCCTTGGGCTTAAAGGAGAACTTCGACATATTCAAGACTCTTGCAAGTGCAGGTTCTGGTTCAAGAGTGGAGTTGAGCAACTCCTTACGGTCTAGATCAGAGGTTCCCAAACTTTTTGGGGACCCCCTTTTGTGATAGCAAATTAATCAGGGAACCCTTCATAATCAGAATACAACGCGAGTGAGATACAAATAGCATATAAGGAGTTGTACCGAACTTTGGTAGTTCATGGCAGGACGAACAAAGTCTCAGGGCCCTGGGAATCCATTTCAAAGGCCCATCTTGGCATCAGAGAGAAAATGATGCATTTTCCAAGCTAAGTTCCTGCAATTCTACTTAAATTTTGTCATGGGGCAGAGACATTTTTGTTGTTGCAGCTTTAAAAGCAAGATCATCCATATCTGACCATTTTGTCAGAGAGAAACAGTTTAAAGCTTAAATTACAGTGCATTTACAGTGGGGGAAAAAAGTTATTTAGTCAGCCACCAATTGTGCAAGTTCTCCCACTTAAAAAAGATGAGAGAGGCCTGTAATTATCATCATAGGTACACGTCAACTATGACAGAGAAATTGAGATTTTTTTTTCAGGAAAATCACATTGTAGGATTTTATGAATTTATTTGCAAATTATGGTGGAAAATAAGTATTTGGTCACCTACAAACAAGCAAGATTTCTGGCTCTCACAGACCTGTAACTTCTTCTTTAAGAGGCTCCTCTGTCCTCCACTCGTTACCTGTATTAATGGCACCTGTTTGAACTTGTTATCAGTTTAAAAGACACCTGTCCACAACCTCAAACAGTCACACTTCAAACTCTCCACTACGGCCAAGACCAAAGAGCTGTCAAAGGAACACCAGAAACAAAATTGTAGACCTGCACCAGGCTAGGAAAGACTGAATCTCTGCACACAGGTAAGCAGCTTGGTTTGAAGAAATCAACTGTGGGGAGCAATTATTAGGAAATGGAAGACATACAAGACCACTGATAATCTCCCCGATCTGGGGCTCCACGCAAGATCTCACCCCGCCTCGCGGTCAAAATTATCAGCAAGAACGGTGAGCAAAATCCCAGAACCACACAGGGGACCTAGTGAATTACCTGCAGAGAGCTGGGACCAAGTAACAAAGCCTACCATCAGTAACACCTACGCCGCCAGGGACTCAAATCCTGCGAGGTGCCAGACGTGTTCCCCCTGCTTAAGCCAGTACATGTCCAGCCCGGTCTGAAGTTTGCTAGAGTGCATTTGGATGATCCAGAAGAGGATTGGGAGAATGTCATATGGTCAGATGAAACCAAATATAACTTTTGGTAAAAACTCAACTCGTCGTGTTTGGAGGACAAAGAATGCTGAGTTGCATCCAAAGAAACACCATACCTACTGTGAAGCATGGGGGTGGAAACATCATGCTTTGTGCAAGTTTTTCTGCAAAGGGACCAGGACGACTGATCCGTGGTAAAGGAAAGAATGAATAGGCCGTGTATCGTGTGAGAGATTTTTGAGTGAAAACCTCCTTCCATCAGCAAGGGCATTGAAGATGAAACGTGGCTGGGTCTTTCAGCATGACAATGATCCCAAACACACCGCCCGGGCAACGAGGGAGTGGCTTCGTAAGAAGCATTTCAAGGTCCTGGAGTGGCCTAGCCAGTCTCCAGATCTCAACCCCATAGAAAATCTTTGGAAGGGAGTTGAAAGTCCGTGTTCCCCCCAGCGACAGCAGCCCCAAAACATCACTGCTCTAGAGGAGATCTGCATGGAGGAATGGGCCAAAATACCAGCAACAGTGTGCTTGAAAACCTTGTGAAGACTTACAGAAAATGTTTGACCGTGTGTCATTGCCAACAAAGGGTATATAACAAAGTATTGAGAAACAATTGTTATTGACCAAATACTTATTTTCCACCATAATTTGCCCAAATAAATTCATTATAAATCCTACAATGTGACTTTCTGGATTTTTTTTTCTCATTTGTCTGTCATAGTTGACGTGTACCTATGATGAAAATTACAGGCCTCTCTCATCTTTTTAAGTGGGGAGAACTTGCACAATTGTTGGCTGACTAAATACTTTTCCCCCCCACTGTATGTAAACAAATATTTATATCATTTTTGGGGGAATAAAACATTTGGTGGAGTATTGTGGATACCAATATCCCTGTGAGCCTCCCAGGCCCATGTTGCCCAAGGTTAAGAACATAACATGTAGATGAATTCATTGTATTCTTTACATTGTATTGTATTGTATTTTATTGTATTACACACTTTAAACACATTCCACAGAACCCTTGGCCAAAAGTCATTTAATCTGTTCATTAAATTTGTTTAAATAAATCTCTCTCTCTCTCCCTCATTTATATATATTTCTTTATACATTTTGAGATCTGGCCGCAGACCCCTGCAGTACCTTCGCGGGAGGACCCCCAGGGTCCATGGACCCCACTTTGAGAACCTCTGGTCTAGATAATACTGTATTTAAGCTACTGTTTACTCATTTGTACTGTAGCTTCCTTTAAAGACAGACGTGTGGTTTCATATAATGTATATTTTAGTGTGATGAAAAAGCCGATATAAGCTGATATACATATATTTTATTTTTATTAACTTTATTTAACCAGGTAAGCCAGTTGAGAACAAGTTCTCATTTACAACTCGACCTGGCCAAGATAAAGCAAAGAAAAGTGCGATAAAAACAACAACACAGAGTTACATATGGGGTAAAACAAAACATAAAGTCAAAAATTACAACAGAAAATATATATACAGTGTGTGCAAAAGTTATGGAGGTAAGGCAATAAATAGGCTATAGTGCAAAATAATTACAATTAGTATTAACACTGGAATGATAGATGTGCAAGAGATGATGGCAAATAGAGATACTGGGGTTAAATGAGCAAAATAATTAACAATATGGGGATGAGGTAGTATGGGTGGGCTAATTTCAGATGGGCTGTGTACAGGTGCAGTGATCGGGTGGTGCTCTGACAACTGATGCTTAAAGTTAGTGAGGGAGATAAGAGTCTCCAGCTTCAGGAGATTTTTGCAATTCGTTCCAGTCATTGGCAGCAGAGAACTGGAAGGAATGGCAGCCAAAGGAGGTGTTGGCTTTGGGGATGACCAGTGAGATATACCTGCTGGAGCGCATACACGGGGTGGGTGTTGCTATGGTGACCAATGAGCTAAGATAAGGACGGTTTCACAGTGATTTATAGATGGCCTGGAGCCAGTGGGTTTGGCGAAGCGAATATGTAGTGAGGACCAGCCAACAAGAGCGTACAGGTCACAGTGGTGGGTAGTATATGGGGCTTTGGTGACAAAAATATAATGTGCATTGCTTTTCAGGCAGGTGCAGGATATTTGTGTTAGGTCTGACTACCTTTGATATGGATGGGAGAGCAATAGATACTAGACTTACATTTCGTCATTTAGCAGACACTCTTATCCAGAGCGACTTACAGTTAGTGAGAGTGCATACATTTTTCATACTGGCCCCCCCGTGGGAAACGAACCCACAACCCTGACGTGGATGATCAAATTAGGCACCTTGTCAAAACAGACGCCGGCTGATGATGTAGGCAGGCTGGCTGACTGGCGTGCTGGCCGGGCTGCAGGTGTGTG
>NW_025537938.1:0-25335 GCF_020615455.1 Coregonus clupeaformis | reverse complement strand
CAGGCCTGGTTAGGATCCAGAGCCCAAGGGGCAGAGCACAGCACAGGGGATCAGAGCGCTGGGCTCCCAGCTCCCCCTTCCAGTCTCAGAGCTCAGCTGGGAAGAGGAGAGAGAAGAGGAGAGGGGGCGTGAAGGCAGCCCTGGAAAGCCCTCGTGTCTCCTGGCAACCTCTCAAATGACCAGCAGCTAGCTAGTTCACTGAACACAAGCTGAGTAACAAGCTTATGCCTGGATAATCACAGGGTCTGGTGTATTATCAGCATAATAATAATCAATCAGCATTATTAAAGGAATGTTTAGTGCAGAGCAGGCCACGGTTGGCTTGCCATCCAGCACTGTGTTACTGTTCACACAGTCCAGCCCTGCAACTTTCACAGGGACGGTAGAGAGCCCTGCCTGTATGTAGACTCATTAGATGTTCCACTGTTTTCCAGTAAGGGAGGTGTGTGTGGTTGTGTGAGGCATGCGGTTACAAACCAATACAAGGGTCAGAGGGTGTCAGGGAGACTTGTTGATGAAAGGCAGGGGCTTTTCTTCAAAAAATAACTCCAAACATCAATGTGACCTCAATTCACAGATTTGTACCTAGATCATTCAACCACTCAGAAATATTGCTGTGTAGTAGTCATTGACTGTAATGTTTGTCTGTGTTGTGCCTGTCCTCTGACCTCTGTGACCCTCTGTGTGTCCCCAGCCTGCCTGTTTCGCTACAATGGTCTGTCTCTGGTCTACCTGCTCTACCTGCTGCTACTGCCATGGTTCCTGTGGCCTAACAAACACACACTACGAGGTAAGACAACACGCCAATCCTTCCCTTCATTTGGCAACTCCTGCTTGTTTTGTAGTTTCAGATGTGGGTGGGTAGGTGTGGTTGTAAGTGGGAACGCCGAGATCTGTCACCGCAGCATTGACGTTGATCAAATGGTGCAATGTTTGGAAGTTGTGCCATATAACAGAAGAGCCGGACAAAACATTTGCAATGTGATTCAAAAGGAATTGTGGTTAAAAAAAAAGGATCAAACAGGCTTTCAGAGCATGGTTCACATCCTCATACATACCACAGCATCTGTATTGGAGTTTGTTTCAGACAGAC
Organism: Coregonus clupeaformis; assembly: GCF_020615455.1. Lineage (NCBI taxonomy): Eukaryota > Metazoa > Chordata > Actinopteri > Salmoniformes > Salmonidae > Coregonus > Coregonus clupeaformis. The sequence continues at coordinate 24,242 of NW_025537938.1, read as the reverse complement.
AGCTTCCGTACTTCTATCTATATTTTACCACCAAACCTATGAGGACTGGGCTGCAACTCTGATACCCTCCAGTAAATACAGGATCTTTGGGGGTTTATAAGTGATTGGTTTTTCCTCCCAGCTATTTAAGCTATAAGGCCCAATGGGGTGTGATATATGGCCAATATACCACGGCTAAGGGCTGTTCTTTACGCACGACGCAACGCACGAGTGCCTGGATACAGCCCTTAGCCATGGCATATTGGCCATATACCACTAACCCCCGAGGTGCCTTATTGCTTTTATAAACTGGTTGCCAACACAGTAAGGCAAGGAACTACACAACTAAATTGAAAATGTTGCTTTAATAAATAAATTCATAATAAATAGATTCCGCCAGAAAAAGTAGTCCGGACAAAAGTCTCGTTGCTAGACTGGTTGCTATGCAACAACCACAGGCTAGGTAGCAAGCTTACATTAAATGTATGCAAAAACCGAGCTTAGCGCCACTTCTAGAGTGACTAACACATGCCAATTATTTATTAATGTTGATCGATTAGTTACCGGAGTGTAACTCCAGTTCTATGAGTGGAGCGGAGCCCCATAGGGGAGCTCTGCTCCTAGTGGTTTACCCTCTGCCCTAAGGCAGCAACAGCCTGAAGCAAAATTATGCACACACCTGCAGCCAATGGGAGCACAGGTGTCCCTATAAGAGGGGACGCTTCCCCTCAATCAGCCTCCCGAGATATTATCTTCAGCGAGACTAGAGAGGGTAGGCAGGGCCTTAAGTCCTATGGGGCTCCGCTCCACTCATAGAACTGGAGTTACACTCCGGTAACTAATCGTTCTATATCGTGGAGCTCCGCCCCATAGGGGAGCTCTGCTCCTAGTGGTTTAAGGCGGAGCGTAGCGCTCCAAAATGTACTCCCTGCCGAGCCTAATACTTCCCATTAAAAAATGAAAAGGTCAAGCCTAGCAATGGCCGCAACCAATTCCCGCAGTACTGCAACTAAAAACCCCTCCGGGCGTCACAATATACCGCGTCATCGGTTAAAGACCCGCCCCACCTAGTTCAATGGCAATGCCAATGACTAGTGGGCAGATCACCAGAATAGAAGCTACACTAATCTGTACTAGCAGATAGATGTGCCTCAATATCCTGTGAAAACACTACCGACCACTAATGGAATGACACCCAGTGTCACTCTTCATTATGTGCACAGTAGACCACCTCACTCACTCAATGGAATCCCAGAGATTAGTAGGCAGGAACAAAATATAAGTCATACTAAACTGAACAATCAGATAGATGACCACACATTCTGTCAATTCAATACATGTCTCTACTATACTGACCCTGTCAGTCAAGAGACATGCCACAAGATATGCTTTCCCTCCAAAGCGGACCTGATAGAAACCTGTGTCCATCGTCCTGCTTTTCTCTCTTCTAGCTCAAGATTCCCCTTCAGCTATGCTGAGTACAATCGAGCCAGAGAGATAGAAAGCCTATCTATCAAAAAACATGTTTTCCTAACCAAAGCGGACCCGATGGGAACCTGCCCATAGTCCTGCTTTATCCTCTCTTCCTGGCTCAAAATCTCCTTTCAGCTTTGCTGAGTACAGACCGAGCCAAAGAGTTAGAAAACATATCTGTCCAGAATATGTCTTCCTAACCAAAGCGGACCTGATGAACACCCCTGTCCACAGTCCTGCTTTTTTTCTCTTTCTTGCTCAAGATCTCCTTTCAGCCACGCTGAGTACAGATCGAGCCAAAGAGTTAGAAGGCATATCTAATAGATAGAAACAGAATATGTCTTCCTAACCAAAGCGGACCTGATGGACACCCATGTCCACAGTCCTGCTTTTCCCTCTCTTTCTTGCTCAAGATCTCCCTTCAGCCACGCTGAGTACAGATCGAGCCAAAGAGTTAGAAGACATATCTAATAGATAGAAACGGATAAATGGAGACGGTGTCGACCATGACGCTGCTCTACAAATATCCTCTACCCCTGTTCCTCTGAAGAGGGCAGTAGAAGCTGCACTCCACGAGTGGAGTGAGCTCTGATACCCTGAGGCAGTTGTCGCCCGTTGCCTCGTAAGCTGTCTCAATACCCCTTCACAAAGCCAATGAGACAATCGCTGTTTTGAAAGTGGTCTACCTAATGCAGCCGCACTGCGTGACACACAAACAGCTGAGGCGATGACTAACCGCTGCTGTGCGCTCAACGTAACACGCCAAAGCGCGCACTGGGCACAGACAATTAAGCTTTTCCTCACTCCTCTCCCCATGAGGAGGGGGAGAAAAAGTCCACAACTCCACGGTCTGTGATCTATATGCACTGCTAATAACCTTTGGCACAAATGCCGGGTTAGGACGTAACACCGCTCTGCTCAGATCGCCATTAATGGCAAGGCAATCGGGTCTCGTCGACAGGGCACACAAATCACTGACACGCTTAGCGGTAGTCAAGGCGAGCAACAGTGCCGTCTTGATAGACAGTATCTTGAGGGGTATTTGATTCAATGGCTCGAACGGCGACTTACATAGCGCTTCGAGTACCAAGGCCAAATCCCACTGGGGCAGCGTGGCTCTAGGCATTGGCCTAAGCCGCCGCGTTCCCAATAAGAAACGTTTCACTAAAGGGTGGCTGAACACGTTCGTTCCGCCAAACCCCTCATGACCAGCTGAAATTGCCGCTGCAAACACCCTAATGGTGGAGGGCGATTTCTGCTTATCAAACATAAACTGCAGAAAAGAGAGCACACTCTCAACCTGACAGTTCATGGGGTCCACACCTTGTGTGTCACACCATCGTGAAGACTTTCCATCTGCTGGTATACATCCTAGAAGTGGAACCGGCTCGTGCACCTTGTATAGTTCTGATCACTGCATCAGATAACCCACGGCGCCTCAACCTGTCCCATTCAGGAACCAAGCCTTCAGTGGTTGGCCGATTATGGGCCACTGCCCTATCGAACCTCCCGCCTGGGTCAACGCGTCCCGTCGATGTGGAATTGGCCAAGGTGGCGCAATCAACATCTGACTCATCTCCGCAAACCACGGAGCCCCTGGGCGATCGGGCGCTATCAGTATCACTGACAGCCCCTCTGACCTCACCCTGGCTAGCAGTGGGAGAATGCAAGACAGCGGAGGGAATGCATACAGGAGAACTTTCGGCCACGGGTAGTGCGCGAATGCGTCTCTTCCCAGTGGTGGCTCGTCCTGTTCCCTCAGAGAGAACCATAGGGGACATTGCGCGTTCACTCGTGACGCGAACAGATCCACCTCGGCTCTCCCGAACTGTTCCCAAATTCGGAGAACAATGTCCGGATGCAGACACCACTCGTCGTCTCGAGGACCCCCTCTTGACATGAGGTCTGCTCCTTCGTTCAAGTAGCCCGGAATGTGTGCTGCTCTCAACGAGCGAAGGTGCTTGTGAGCCCACAGCCACAATTCCTCTGCCGCCCGGTGGAGGGCAGGTGACCTGACCCCTCCCTGGCGATTTATGTAAGCTACTGTGGTCCGGTTGTCTGACCAGACCAGCACACGCGACTCCGAAGGGTAGGCGCCGAAGTGGGTCAGAACCAGTCGAACCGTTTCCAACTCCAAGAGGTTTATGCGACGACCTGATTGAGGCCATACACCTCCTATCGCTTGAGTCTGACATGTCCCTCCCCATCCAGTCAGAGAAGCATCTGTAAATACTGGAATGTAGGATGACACCTTGCCCATCGGGACTCCGTGCGTGAGAACGCTCGGATTCCTCCAATAGTCCAGGTCTGCTCTTAGCGAGAGAGGAACCACCACCAACCGATGACGTTGACGCACTGGGTCTAGTCTTAGTTGGGCGAACCATCGCTGTATTCTGCGCATGTGCAGAAGTCCCAGCGGGACCACAGAGTGGGCTGACGACATGAGACCCAAAAGTGACATGATCGACAGCGCCGTCACTATGTGATTCGGACGACACTTCCTCAGGACTAGCAACAATGCTACCCTTCGAGGGTCCGAAATTCGAGCCCTCATCATTACAGTGTCTAGCTGTAGCCCCAGGTAGACAATCTGATGACTGGGCCAGGGTGCGCTCTTTTTCCAATTCACAGCGAACCCCAGACGCGTGAGATGAATCACTGTCTGTGTTGTGTGAGTGAACGCCAGCTCTGCTGACGGGGCGAGAACCAGCAGGTCGTCTAGGTAGGCTAATAGCCTTATCCCTTGACGACGCAGCGGCTCCAATGCCGCCTCCACACATTTGGAAAACGTTCGAGGTGCCAGGGCGTATCCGAATGGCATCCTCGTGAACTCGTACGCCACCCCTTGAAAGGCGAACCGCAGAAACTTCCTGTGACGCGATTGTATCGGCACATGGAAGTACGCGTCCTTAGGTCTATGCTTGTACAAAAGTCTCCTTTCTGGACACATTCCAGTAGACGTTTTGTCGTCAGCATTCGAAAGGGTCGTTTGGTTATGCTCGTTGAGAGTGCGTAAATCAAAATCGGCCTCACTCCCCCGTCTTTTTGGGCACTAGGAAATAAGGCGAATATAGCCCTTTGTTCCTTTGCTCCCGGGGAACTACTGTGACCGCCTCCTTCGCCAAAAGTTCCGTAATCTCTGACATCAGAGCGGCCACTTTGTCCGGCGTTTTCATCACCGTCTCCACCACTCCCCTGAACGGGGGTGGTGTTCGATGGAATTGGAGGGCATAACCCTTCTGCAATGTCTGTTCTAGCCAGCGTGAGAGGGTACAGCTTCATTGCCACTGCCAGCAATGCAGAGAAAGCAGGCGCGCACGAAGCTGTGGTGCATCCAGTAGGAAGGACCTGTATTCCTCTATGGCCCTCGCCGCCGCTATTCCCCAGCACTGGGTTGGTGGAATAGCCCAAGGCGGGCCCTCCTCGAAAGGGAGAGGAAACATCAGCTCGTTCTGAGAGAATCGGAGGCCTTGATACGTCAGTTACGTCTGTAACTCTAGTATTCCGGCCCTTCGTGAACGCAGCACGGTTTTGAGCTGCACTGACTGAGGTATTAACCTGAGACAGAGCGACCTCCCCGGATAGCAATTGCGTCATCATGTCATTGTCTGACTGAGACTGCTGCTTGTCATGAGATCCGTCCACTGCAGTACTCAACAGAGTCTGGAAAGTGTGGTCTCTAACTGGTACCCCAAGGTGGCGCCACAATACCTCTTTTTTACTGGTCTCATGAGGCTGCTCAACAGCACACTCTAGGTGTGGTGAGCTGCACTCAGAGTAGTGGGCATTGTTACGTTCTGAATTAACCGGGGGCGCCCATACATTGGTTACACCTGTAACTCTAGTATTCCGGCCCTCCATGAACGTCGCACGGGTCTGAACTGCGCTGGCTGAGGCGTTAGCCTGAAGCAAGGCGTCATCCCCAGCTAGCGGCTGCGTCTTCATGTCATGTTTAGACTGAGACAGCTGCCTGCTATGTGAGATCTTTACTACAGAGCTCCTAGGAGTCTGTAGTAAAATATATTTATTAGGTGAGCTAAGGCTACGCCTTGCTACCTTTTTCTCTTTCCTCTCCTGAGTGTGTTCAACTACGCACTCTTGGTGGGTTGAGCTACACTCAGGATGGTGAGAGAAATTCATAGGACGTGAAGTACTCTGCAATGTGTCATGGAAGAAAGGCTATTTTGTGACAATGTCAGTGAGAGCCAGCTCTTTATTCACATAACAACAATAAACATTTCCCTCCATGCCCTGAACAGTAGGGTGGGGGGGAAGAGTGGGCTCTGTCGCGTCCAGCGCTGAGCCGTCATCCGTCCTCTCCCCTCGTCCCGTCATTGACGCTCGTGCTTTCTGGCTGAACTTCTGGTGTTGCCAGGACGGTTTTGTGACGACCTCTCTCGCCGGCGGAATCGCCGCCACCACCGTCGTCGCTGGAGGGGCCGAGCCCGCCGCTGCTGTCGGTGGTAGGCGCCTGTCGCCTGGCCCGTCGCCTCCCTTTAGTTCTACTGGGGGCGTTGGAGGTTGACAGGTTAGTTGAGGCCCTGCTAAACTTGCCTGCCAATGGCAGGTGTTTGCCAGGTGCTTTCTCTCTTCATCAAGCTTACCAAAACGTTCCGTCGCCTCCTTAACGGCGACCCCCAAAGAGGCCCCTCGCTAGAGACGGGAGCGTTTGTAGCGAGGCTCTGTCCGTCTCCTTCATGGCTGTCATTGACAGCCAGAGGTGACGTTCCATGACCACCGAGGTGGCCATGGACCGGCCTCGCCATATCGCTGACGCCTGTGTCAAATGAAGAATAGCGCCAGAAATCCTGGACGCCTCTTCAATCTCCTCGCTGGTCAACTCAGACCTACCTGTTGTTAGACGGGATAGGAGGCCGCGAGAGGGCAATGTTGTTAGCCGCTGACACAGCCTGGGCTCCCAGCGTAAAGGACTTCTCAGCCAGCTGTGCTGTGAGTCTGTCCTTTGTGCTGGCAAGGTGGCTTTCTTGGAGGCCGCCCAGGGACTCGAACCCGGCACTAGATACGCCGCCATGGCGCTCTCGAGCCTAGGGATTCCCTTAGCAGCCCACTCACGTCCAGCCACTCTCGTGAATGGGGTGTACACTTTGGCCGGCTGAACGCGCCGCCAGGGTGTATCCCACGAGCCCTCGACATATTTTCCGAGGGAAGGCATAGCCGGAGCCATCGGCTCAGCTGCCTTCCTCGGTCTAGAGTAGGGGCCGCCCTCCATCATGTCGACCTCCACAGGGGGGGGAGCAGGGGGCAGCGCTATCTCGAGTCGATTGGCGGCTCTCTCAATGAGTTCGGGAAAGTCCGCACGCAGAGAGGCCGCTGCGAAGGACAGGGCTGCTGACGTAACAGAGCCCCGTGTCGTCATCGCACAAGGAGCCTTCAGATCTCGCACTCCCCATAGGGAAGGGGGTCTTGAAGGTTGGCGCCAGAGGGTCGGATTGTTCCATTGGAACATCCATCTCTGCGTCTCTCTCTTGTCCTCCCTGAGTCAGCACTGTCCTTCGACGCCTCTGAAGCAGAGGCGAGAAGAGACAGTACATCCTCTAGGGGGATATCCTCCCTAAAGAACGCCCAACGCTGCTTCCTCACCTTCATAGGAAGGAGGGCGCAGGAGGCGCAATTAGGGGGATTGCCGGTTCCTTCCTTGGCATACTGCGGCCCCAAACACACGAAACAAAGGTCGTGGGGGTCCGCAGATGCCATGGAGGAGCATCGGCACTGAGCCCTGAAAAGGGCTTTTGGGGGTGGAAAATGTCCTGGCGTGCTCATTTTAGAAGACGTCGATGGCTGGCTCATCGACGGCGATTTCTTCCTGAGTCTTCTTCTCTTCTTGGCTTCTTCAGTCTAGTCGTCCAGTCGCTGAAGATAATGGGAGGCTGATTGAGGGGAAGCGTCCAATCTTATAGGGACACCTGTGCTCCTATTGGCTGCAGGTGTGTGCATAATTTTGCTTCAGGCTGTTGCTGCCTTAGGGCAGAGGGTAAACCACTAGGAGCAGAGCTCCCCTATGGGGCGGAGCTCCACGATATAGAACTGAATGTTACCATTTATTGTGCATGAATAGAAAAATTGACCCATGTTAACGTTTGTTGTTGGCTTGCCCATGTTGTCGTTTGTTGGCTCCACGCTGCTGGAAATGGATGCCGTTCTTTTAACTGGGGGAGCTGCTGCTGTGTTGTCAGAGAGAATAGTGTTCCACCACTTCCTCGCTTCCAGATTTGGCCTCCAGTAACTTTGAAGAGAGGTTTCGAATCTGTGTCCTCTGACAGACAGTATTTCTCATGCCTCTGTCATCCGACAGTTTCTGGATCATGGTGGTTCGAAGGCAGTGGTTTGTGTAAATCTGCGACGGGCCAGCTATTTTGCAGATCTTTGGCAGCATTGTTGCGAGGGTGTTCACTCCCATCAGCTCTTTTGTGTACCTGAAACATAAGACAAAATAACGTTAGCTAATAGTTAGGCCTATATAGCTACCAGTTATATTGTCAGGGTACATTAGAATGATTTAGCTAGATAACAGTTACATACCATATGTAGCCGTTCACTGGTGGGCAGCTTTGTCATGCCCCTCTTTCCTCAACTTTTTAATTACGCCGACAGACACATTGTTGCTCGTTGTGAATTCTGTGTCTTTCTGTATACTCCATGCCAGACTGAGACGGGGGGTCGTTGATATGTCGGTTCAAACCAGCCTTGAGTCCAGTGTGGCTGCTAATCCCATATTCTTCGCCATTCATGTTTCTCACTGAACCATACAAGTCCCGTAGAATTACACTCAGCTCCGTTTTTGTTGTATTCCCAAACTCACAATGTATCCCTTTTCCACACACCAGTCAGTGAAGCAGGTAAGTGCCCACTTTGTTTGTTTCACAATGTTATTTTCGTTTCGGTTTCTCTCAAGTTAATCTAAACGCTTATTTTCTACATTTGCATGTTGAGCTATTGTTGATTTAGCCGTTTTATCGACGTGAAAAGGATAAACGTCTGTATATGGTCTCACATACACACGGCTAAATGCTGTTTTAACCAATCAGCATCCAGTATCCAAACTACCCGGTTTATAATCTCAATTAGACAGCTGGGGGTGATGTTTGTGGGTGTTGTGTAATATTAAGCCATGGATTAGATTGAGGTGTGTGGCTTTGCTTTGCCCTCTCTCATTTCCTCTGTGTGTCCACTGGGCTGGGCAGTGTCAGGATGATGCCAGGTTAGCCAGGCAGGTAGACAGGCACTTACACAGGGCTTAACATCCAGCTTTGTCTGGGTCTTGAGTGAGAGTCTGGGGCCTGGGCCTGCCAAAACACACAGCAGGTGACTAAACCAGCTCCCTTTGATATTGCCCAAATGATGCACTTGTGCTGAATGGAGGTGTTGAATATTATGAATATCTCATGTCAAATGTATGACAAACAGACAGACAGTCTTTAAAAGGACCAATCAGCAGTTGCTACATCAATTTTTGGACTGTTAAATTAATTATATACAGTACCAGGCAAAAGTTTGGACACGCCTACTCATTCCAGGGTTTTTCTTTATTTTTACTATTTTCTACATTGTAGAATAATAGTGAAGACATCAAAACTATGAAATAACACATATGGAATCATGAAGTAATCAAAAAAGTGTTAAACAAATCAAAATATATTTTATATTTGAGATTCTTCAAATAGCCACCCTTTGCCTTGATGACAGCTTTGCACACTCTTGGCATTCTCTCAATTCTCTCATCTCTCATTCTCTCATTCTCCCAGCTTCACGTGGTAGTCACCTGGAATGCTTTTCCAGCAGTCTTGAAAGAGTTCCCACTAATGCTGAGCATTTGTTGGCTGCTTTTCCTTCACTCTGTGGTCCAACTCATCCCAAACCATCTCAATTGGGTTGAGGTCAGGTGATTGTGGAGACCAGGTCATCTGATGCAGCACTCCATTACTCTCCTTCTTGGTCAAATAGCCCTTACACAGCCTGGAGGTGTATCTTGGGTCATTGTCCTGTCAAAAAGAAATGATAGCGCAAACCAGATGGGATGGCGTATCGCTGCAGAATGCTGTGGTAGCCATGCTGGTTAAGTGTGCCTTGAATTCTAAATAAATCACAGACAGTGTCACCAGCAAAGCACCATCACACCTCCTCCTCCATGCTTCACGATGGGAACCACACATGCGGAGATCATCCGTTCACCTACTCTGTGTCTCACAAAGACACGGCGGTTGGAACAAAAAATCTCACATTTGGACTCGTGTTTCTTGACCCAAGCAAGTCTCTTCTTCTTATTGGTGTCCTTTAGTAGTGGTTTCTTTGCAGCAATTTCGACCATTAAGGCCTGATTCACACAGTCTTCTCTGAACAGTTGATGTTGAGATGTCTTACTTGAACTCTGTGAAGCATTTACTTGGGCTGCCATTTGAGGTGCAGTTAATTGCCGATTTTCTGAGGCTGGTAACTAATGAACTTATCCTCTGCAGCAGAGGTAACTCTGGGTCTTCCTTTCCTGTGGCGGTCATGAGAGCCAGTTTCATCATAGTGTGGTCCTCTGTAGCTCAACTGGTAGAGCACGGCGCTTGTAACGCCAAGGTAGTGGGTTCGATCCCCGGGACCACCCATACACAAAAATGTATGCACGCATGACTGTAAGTCGCTTTGGATAAAAGCGTCTGCTAAATGGCATATTTATTTTTATATTTATATTTATTTATAGCGCTTGATGGTTTTTGCGACTGCACTTGAATAAACTTTCAAAGTTCTTGACATTTTCCGTATTGACTGACCTTCATGTCTTAAAGTAATGATGGACTGTAATTTATCTTTGCTTATTTGAGCTGTTCTTGCCATAATATGGACTTTTTTCAAATAGGGCTATCTTCTGTATACCCCCCTCTTGTCACAACACAACTGATTGGCTCAAACGCATTAAGAAGGAAATAAATTCCACAAATTAACTTTTAACAAGGCACACCTGTTAATTGAAATGCATTCCAGGTGACTACCTCATGAAGCTGGTTGAGAGAATGCCAAGAGTGTGCAAAGCTGTCATCAAGGCAAAGGGTGGCTACTTTGAAGAATCTCAAATATAAAATATATTTGGATTTGTTTAACACTTTTTTGGTTACTGCTTGATTACATATGTGTTATTTCATAGTTTTGATGTCTTCACTATTATTCTACAATGTAGAAAATAGTAAAAATAAAGAAAAACCCTGGAATGAGTAGGTGTGTCCAAACTTTTGACTGGTACTGTATATCCAGTGATTCTTGTTGAATATAACTTAGAACTGCCTCGAGCTTAGTTCGACTGTCATACCCATCAGAACCCAAAATATAAGCTTGTTTTACTCCAATGTTTGTAAACAAAGTCAATGTAAACAAACATGGTTAAAACTATCATTTTGATCTCATAGATGGTCAGGTCAGTCCTGGCATCCATAGCTCTGTCTATTAATTTGAGAGTGGTTATATTTCTCAAGCACCTTCCCTCAGCTGTTTACCAAAACAAGTGGTGGGGTACCCACTTTGCAATTTTTTAAACTCCGGATTACCCCTTTAAAGAGTGATTTAATTTGGGCCTTTTGACTATAACACACAGGGCCACCCAAGCTCAAGTTCTATTTCCTGATTACTTTTATGTGTAAAAATGTGTGGTCTGTTTATGAATAAAAACTAATTTGCAGAGAAATAGCTATAGTTACATGGTCTACCCCTGTTATGATATTAATGTGGAAAGTGAAAAACCTAATGGTCCGTAATATGCGATGGCAACGAGACCGGAATTAATCTGAAAAATGCAGAAACATCTTATTCTTGACTCTGCTCTGGAAGCCAAACTTGATTACCCACAATACACTCCTGTTGAGAGGCTGTATTACAGGGATTTCTCGCTTCATGTTTGAGAGTTTTTCTATCTCTATCTTCTCATGATTTGATGGTGCAGTGTTTTCCCTCAGTATTCCCTCAATATAAAGTTCTGATTTCACAGTACTTAGTTACAATCGGTGTTAATCTCCTGCAGACATGATAAAAACACAGCAGATGTTGTTTTTCAGAGCTGTACAAAGAATTATGTCAGCAGCACAAACCTACTGCTCAATGATGTCCTTATTCTATAGTAAAGAGGGTATACAGAACTATAGAGCTAACCTCCTCCTGACAGCTTGATTCTTTTATTGCCGCCTCTGCTCTTGCTCAGCAAAGCCCAAGTGGTTTCATTGATTGACTCAACATAAAATTGCTCTATTTTAGACAGACGAATCGCCTGGTGTGCTCTTAATCAAATACCAATAAACAGTGGATATGATTTCAGGTCTGGAAAATCCGCTCTTTCCACATCCTTCCCATATCCTCCACCCACATCCCTGTCTGTGGTAGCAGTTTAGTGATCTATGGCTGCTGTAGACCGAACAATAGAAATGGTACTGATTTTTAACACCACAGATAAGCACACACACCCTGCACCCAGCCTTAACCCCCAGAGGCTTGTTTATCTAACATATCAACTGGCTCACGCTCCTGAGAGCCAACGGGCGCTATCAGTTCCTGTACTAGTGATAAGGTCTACAGTGAATAAACACAGAACCGGAAGCACGCTAATTATAGATCATTAAAACAGTTGAATTCTCTCTCCTTTGTTATTTTTTTCCATCGATGAAAGGATGGGAGATTATATGAACAAGCTGCGTTTAATACTATTCCATCTCAGTGCTTTTAGGTTCAATAACCCACGTTTCTTTTAGAGGGAAAAAGGGGGAAATCTGGGCATGATAAGCTGTGCGGGGTCACATGTCTATTTCTGGGGGAACTGAGTATGTGTAAATGGTGAGAGGTTTATTTCAGGGGGACTCGCTGGTGGAAGTGATTCCCTGTAGGAAAATCCCAGAGTCTGCCAGCCTCTATAAAATGAAGCCTGACAGAGAATAGGATTAACGGTTTTAATGAAAACCATCTTGAATCGTTCCCTGCCTCCAATTATCAGCACTTTTCTTGGTCTGGGCTGCCATGGGAGGACCAGATGCATGTAATCATGGAGGCAGATGGATGAACCAGGAGGATTCTGGAGACGTCAAGCAGAAACGACCCCCTCTGCCTCACCTCCACATGCTCCTCCTTTCCAGGGAAAATGTCATCTCACCCTCCGCGAATGTGGTGGAGCATGGGGCATATTAGGGTTGAGAGTAGCCATGGTCACAATTTCCTCTGTGGATTAGAGGGTTAAAGGAGTTGTTGTCTTATGTCATACTGCCCTGAGAGCTGACCTGGTTACAGAAGGAAATGATGACTGTTTCCAGTGACTGAGAGGAAGACTGAGAGGAAGCTTATTCTATACACATTACAATTAATACAGGCTACCACATGCATGTGCGCTCTTGCTTTCCCCTTTTGTGTTATTGAATCGATCCCATATTGTTGTCATTCATTCAGTAACATAAGCTAAGACTCAATTAAGTGGATCTCACCAAGGTATCATTGGATTCATTGAGGCCACTGACAGAGAGGACTGTGGTAAGCCTTAATAGTCCCTTTCAGCTCCTCCCCAGCCCAAATACATATCACCTGATACACTGTGTTAAACATTCCCTTCAAAAGACTATGTTCCATTGCTCGCTCCCCATTATCTAAATCCCCTGTATTGTACAATCTGGACACACTGTCGTTTCCCCAGAGCTGATAAGCAAAAGGACAAATATTGAGCACCTGTCTGGAGCCTGCTGGGTTACACTGTTCCCAACTTAGGAAAATAATAGGGGATTTATTCACTGGTATTCAGGTCCGACGCTCGTCGGGGTGTTGCGTCAAATCTCTTCCCCTGTGTATTCTATTCACACCTGCAGGGGCTTTAGAACATCCCTTCCTGAGGCACCGCTGTTGAGACCACGTCCATATCCACAGCTTTCCTGTCGCCGGTGAAACAGCAGTTTGAGACATGGATTGAATGTCCCCTCTGGTTTTTGTTTTGTGTGTTTTTTGTTGAGGAAGGCATCGTGTGGCTTTGAAAGGCCCCAAAGCCCAACTGTCACTGACTGTCGTGCTGATAAATGAGAGGGTGTGAGGGAAATGCATACCAGGCCAGGCCTCCCTAAATGAGTACTCAAGGCCGACCACAGCTTAAACTGGGCAGAGAATAGACTGTGGGAAGGGCCGTAAGTGCAGTTGACAACAAGTTTGCAGCTGATTTCAGATTATTTCTGTTCCAATGCTGATATATTAGACAAGACAGCTGTCTGTTCTCAGACAAATATGAGACCACTCTCAATAGGCCCATCTGGTTTATTTGACCAGAATGTCCATAAAATGTGGTCCTTTATTTGTCCTTTTCCCCTATGGAGAAATGGAGCAGGTTTAGCTAATGAAAATAGAGTCCAGCATTTTGAATAATGAGAGAGAACTAGCATCAGTATGTAAGGTATCTGTCCACCGCCACATGGAGCAAAACAATATACTGCTAGTGTGCACTGAAAAGAGACTGTATATTTAATCACAAACCATGTCAACCTGTAAATCATTGTAATATCATTTAATAAGTTACATTACTATCTTCATTAAATGGCATGTAAAGTACACCTACAAACATATTGGCTATATTATGGATATTTGCCCAGCCTGACCCATCCTTTCCTTTACCTGCTAGGCAGTGGAGGCTGCTGAGGGGAGGACGGCTCATCCATTCCAGCCATTACACTCGATTCCAGACATTATTATGTCCTCCCCTCAGCAGCCTCCACTGCTGCTGGGAGTTATGTGGGAGGCAGGGGTGGGGTCAATTCCATTTCAATTCCAGTTGTCTTCAATGCTTTTCAATGAGGAACATTTGGAATTGAAATGGAATTGACCCCAACCCTGGTGGGAGGAGTGAGGGTCTGTGGACCCCTGGTTGGTTGTTTCTCTTGGTTAGATCAGTGGCCTGAGAGTGAGAGGCCATGGGGCCAGAGAGGAGCTTTTCCCAGAGGCGTGCCTGCTATGTGCCCACCGCTCCTCCGCTCCCAACAGGAACTGGGATTCCACACGCCACTGTTATTTCAGCAGAGTCTTCTTACGCAAACGCTAGCTTTTATCACACCAACGCAGCCCTGCGACAGGACAGGATGTCAGAGAACAGCACAGATAAGAGTAGGCAGCAGGACATGGTGTACGATCCAAATGTAATGCAAAACAACAAAACAGAAATAAATGTCAGTGTTTTCAGTCATTTTTGTTTACTGTCGGGTAGCTGTTTCTTCAGGTTGCTGACTATTGTTGCTGATTGGTAGACGTTTTTAAACAAATGTACCTTTAGTGTAATGAGTTTACACACATAGAACATGTGCATGAGATCCCTCTAGTAAGCAGACCAACTAGCAGGGTCAGTGTGTTCTCTCACTCTAATATTTTAGCAGTACAGTACGGGTGGTGTAAGCCAGAGATGCAGTGTGTGTGTGTGTTTCCAGTCAGTGGATGGTGTTAGGAATTGAAAACCGGTCAAGGTGTGGACATACAAGGCTAACAACTTCTAGGTTTAATAGACAGACAGACATGCATATAGGAACACATTACTCTAAGAGGTTCGCAGCAAATCTCTCCCACTCCAGAGGGGAGGGCAGACCTAAATACTCTTGCCTTATCTGTTCGCTGTTTCACCCTTCCGTGCCTGGTGCCAAAGCATTAAATCAAGGCTGAGACCTTGGGGTTGAATAGACTATACATTTGAAACGTCTTAATCGCTTAAGGACACCCATGGCTGATTGTTATGGCTCAAGGGCCCAGATACCAGTTACTAAGACCTGCTTTACGGTGACCTCTAGCATTAAAGAGAGTACCTAAAGGCCAAATTCCAATAGGGAATAATCATCCGAAAATAGCTTTCTTAACAGGCCTCGTTGAACCACCACGCCCCAACCGCCCTCTGTACCCTGGACTGTTGTGTCCGGAGACTGGCCCTGTGGACCCCCTCTCCATAACAGCACTGTTTACACTGGCCAGCTAAACCAGCCTTTTACGATGCGCTGGAAAAATAAGCCGGAATGCCTGAGGTCCTCTTTTTGGAAAGCTCCTCCTTTACAAAGTAGGTAAATTCAATTAAAGAAAATACATTGGGTTTTTTAGTGAATGAAAACAAACACAGCACAGTATCGCTCAGAGTGCCTGGCAGGAGTCGGCTCATTTCTCAGGGATGAAACTCAATTAGGTTCTGTTTTCGACTTGTGAAAGAGTAATTTTGGAACTATTATTCCATCTCCCCTCAGTCTAAATAGTGTATAAGAATAAATAAACCCAACAACTGCAGAGCAAACTGTGAAAGTTATGTGGCTCTTTAGCGGCCTGAGTATTAAACATAATGCCCTGCTCTTTAACATGCACTGTTTTTCTTTCCACTCTAACCCGGGCCCAGAAACTCTGCTGCACCCCTCCATGTCAGGTGCACTACAGTCACAAGACTTGTTAAAACAATGTTCAGAGCTACACTCGTACAATTGAGAATTCCTCCAAATTATCCTGTTTCATGGAAAACTCAGTAATGTCACCCCAGATTGCAGATTTTAGTTGAGGTTTTACGACACATACAGCACCAGGGTGAGTGGGTAAAGAGGGCGCCCGCTGAAAAAAATTATTTTACAGACGTCACCTGAGCAAATTTCTGCCTGTCTCTGAAAATACAAACTAGAAAAGGCAAACATGGCCTAGAAAAGGTCCTGCAATTCACAGAGTTAAGGTTTGATCTCCCTGTAGTGAACTACACTACCCAGTGGCCTCTGCTCACCTCCGGCTTTCACCAAGAACACTGCTGCCCCCACTCAGATCCAAAACCAGACCTTCCCAGATAGTTCACTATCTAATGAGAGATGATGAGGCCATGATTGCAATGATTGTCATTGGCTGTCATGTCATTCTATCCCTGGTATGAAGATTTTAATATCATGTTTGTGTTGAGTTATGTCTTGATAGTACTTAAGAATAGTGATGGCAGGTCTCAGATGTCGTCACCACATTGGTGGCTGTGCTGGTCTCTCCTCATCATATGAAACCTGCTCTGGAAAGAACACTACACACCATGCTCTGGTTCCCTATGAGGAGCTGTCTCCCTCTGGACTTGTTTTAAGACACTGGAATGCACCTCCACATTCCATTCCTACTTTATCTCTTAGAATAGGAAACTACCCCAAAACTTAGATTACGGTGCAGATTGCATGAGTGGTGTGCAATGACAGTGTAAATGCAGGTAAGTGGGTCTAGGCGTGCATATTTTTTTTTATGTTTTAGAGGTCATGTTACTCTAGCTGACAGTCATGAGTAATGTAACGTAGGAATGTTGTAGATGGATATCTTCATGATGACCCTGCAAAGAACTATGATAGGTTCTACTTATAGCCCTTCAGGTCCTACAGGAGAGGGATGGACTCAATAGCCTTGAACTATACTGTGACACAGGATACATGCAGAAGATTAGCAAGGCAGTTACAGAATTTGATTTGGAGTTGAGTTTTAAAGAGACTATCCATGTATTGACAATGACATCATGATTTTCCAGTAGCAGGGGTAGAGAGCCGGGGGGTTGAAGAGGGAAGATAGCGCAGTGAACTTAACTTAAACACACACACTTGGAGACAGTGGAGCTTATGTGCAGGGGTTTGGGTAGCAGCAGTTGAGTAGAGCTGTCTGCAGTAAGGGTGACCTCGTCTTCAACAGGGGGGTCTTGGCGGTGTACAACGCCTCCTATATTATTTACTCCTCTCTTGGACGGATCCCTTCTTTTCCAAAACACACACGGAGACGTTATTAGCATGTGTGACGTGTGGCCACTGGGGGTTACGGTAGGCGTGTCTGACATTTATCAGCCCTGTCACGTCTCTCTCTTTTTCCTTCTGTCTCATACATGGATAGATAAACATGTCCAACACAGAGACTGGCTGTGATGGATCTTGATCCTGCACAATTGGAGAGGGGGAAAAAATGAATAATCTTAACCTTTTCACAAAGTTCACATCACATCACTGTCAGGGGGCACGTGAAATCAAATGTGAATGGTTCACTTCACTGGGCATTCAATGATTTAAAAGGATGATGATGCTCAGAAACCAGGTTCATGAATAATACTCTCTCACTGCTCTGGTGTACTACCTCTAGCTAGCAATGCCACGTTGAATACTATTTTCATCCTCCGGTCTAGTATTAGTCATAACTGTAAATTGGTGTACGTGGAATAAACCTAAATCTGGGATCAGGGATAAGCCTGTAAATGCAATACCTAACCTCCTGTCTGCTGTAATTGAGGGGGTGGTAGAGCAGCACTGAACCGTTAAACTACCCTTCGCCCTGCAGGCCACAGAGAAAAACAGCCCTATAAAACACAATCAAAGCTCTAAGCTCGTCCCCTAACACTGACTTGTTGTAGCTGCTAATTTTCTTGAGCCAGTCAACGCCTATAAAGGAAAATCCCCCAGGATTCCACAGGGACCTGCAGCATTCGTTCACTACACTGGGAGTTTGTGCCTGTGTCTTAACAGTGGCCCATTTTACACCACCAATGGGAGCTGACAGCTTTATGAGGAGACCAATCAAAGCTGCCTCACACAAGCCTGTGGTGAGGAGGTGGGGATTCGGGGCTAGAGCGGGCAAGGGGGCATTTTATAGTCAGCAGCACAGTTTGGCACGGGCAGTACCTCTATGCCATCCACAGGCTTGATAATAGTCTAATGTTCCCATTTTGTTTAAAAACGGGCAATTAACTGTTACAAGCAATTCCTGTTTAGACTGTAAACATACTGCTGTGATTACTAGTGCCTCCATGGTCTCAGTATGTGTTCTGACTGGTAGAAAATGAAGCATAAATTGAAGGTGGGATGGTGTTGAGGATGTTGAGTCAGATCAGGACAAGTCCTTGGAAAACTGTCAGTACTGTGCACCCTGCTATTTCCTGAACCTATTTTACCTGAGGGATGGGAGGAACTGATTGTTATGTTATCTTCCCTTTCATATTCTACATTGTCCCCCCATTCCCCTCCTCTAACTCCATCTCTCTCTTTTCTCCAGGACATACTGGACGCTTCATCAAGGCTCTGTTCTGCACCAGTCTTCTCTTCCTGCTAGCCCATGTCTCCTTCCAGATCTGCCTGTACACTATCCCTGACCTGGACCATGCACTGGGACACAACTGTGAGTGAATATAGACGTCTTTGACAAAGGCTATTCCATTGCCATATTTTCAGTCAGCATTTCTAAACAATGGCCTATGCCATTCATAAGGGGCTTGTTTAGGTTAAATGAATCACTGAGACCACGTGTCAAACTCATTCCAGGGTCGAGTGTCTGCGGGTTTTCGCTCCTCCCTTGTACTTGATTGATGAATTAAGGTCACTAATTAGTAAGGAACTCCCCTCAACTGGTTGTCTAGTGCTTAATTGAAAGGAAAAAACTAAAACCAGCAGACACTAGGCCCTCCATGGAATGAGTTTGACACCCTTGACTTAGACTAAAGAAACTCCATGAAATCATAGCTTCTACCTCTGATTTATTTGGACATGTTAAGTCCAGCTCTCTTCACGCTCAGTCTATTACTTTGTCATTAGCCACCAGCGTGGAATACTATCAGGGATGCTTGTGAATGCTCCATGCTTACAACCTTCTGACTGTAGAATATGTGGATTTTATTTTGTGGTCTGGACTTATTTTGGCCTGCCCCAATAAACATGTCCTCAAGGAGCTTTAATAGCTAAAGCAGTATTCTTTGATGTCATATTATTTTCTTCTCTGGACCATGTGAGTTAGTCCACCATGCTGACTCCAGCTTCAGTCTGTCCATGCCTGGGCTCCTCACAAACCCATTCAAATACCGACACGGTGGCCTACTCCCAGTAATACTGGAGGCTCGTGGGAACATCTATGGTAGCTGCAGCTGTACGCTATGTTGTAGTTGTTCTGTAGAGTCTAGACCTGGTATGACCTTTCCTGCCCCTAAACAACACTCCATGGCAGAGACCGAGTGGCCTGGGGAGAGTTGGTAGTCCTAACACTTTCTGTCTTTACAGGTAGCTTGTGGGAGACGCTATCGAGGCATGTTGGTGTATCCAGGTATGTGAGGAATGTTTGGAAACAGCACATTGCGTCTGTGTATCTTGTCACTGAGGATCATCCCTCTCTGAACTGTGTGGAGATCAGTTACTGTTATCTGCAGAATGTTCACTCTTACATCTCTTTTTGTTATTTCTGTTTGTTCTTTACTGTCTTTGTTGTACGTGTGTGAGAATTTACACTTGTAGTTCTTTGATGACCTTTGACCCCTGCATGTGGCTCTGTCTGTCTTCTAGGCTGCCCTTGGATGACGTGTGGAGTGTGGTGCGTCTGCTGACCCCTGACCTGGGGGTGTTTGTGATCTCCCTGGTTACCCTGGTGGTGTGTAACCGGCTGGTCAAGAAGAGAGATGACGTCACTGTCCTGCCCGTAGCCTCAGACTCCACACAGGGGGTGAATGGTTTTCTGCTCTATAGACACAGACTGGGCTTCACCGCTATGCTGCTATTAATATGGGACATCTGCTCTTTATACCAGTCTATATGTATGGAATCCGAAAGGCAATGAAAGTGTTCAATCATTTTTGAAAACATTCTGTAGAGTATTATGGCTCTCCTCCAGTGTGAGAATGTATAGAAATTGTGAATCTCCTATTCAAGTGGCATTAAACTCCTTCTCGAGCTACGCAGGCTAGGGCTGCACGATATGGGCAAAATATCTAATTGCAATTTTTTCTTTTTTTACCAAATATTGCGATTTGACTTGCGATATAGGGCCTAGATCAAAACACTTGGGTGAACTGTTGGAATCGTAGAAATAGAATGATTTGTATTAAAAAGCATCAGCATCATTCTTGTTTGGAACCATCTGTTGACAGCATTTGACCTAACAGAACAGCATGCAAACATATAGTGGATCTAACAGCGAGGAGGAGGAACTGTGCTGCTTGACTGACGGGGCGGGCTTGGTCTGTGAAGCCGCAAGAGGAGAAATAAAACAAAGTTAACTAAAACAGGCGTTTGAGTGGCGTTTCAAAATATTGCATGCGATATGAATCTTTGCGATATGGATTTCGATGTGAATTCGATTAATTGTGCAGCCCTAACGCGCACACACACATTTCTCATGCGAGTGCTATGCACAATACCCCAGAAACACTTATATGGTAATACTCCAAGCCATATATAGAGTAGTGGGAATGGTCTTGTGTTGCGTATCACAGTGAGTCACAAACAACAGTCAGTGTCCCTGGCTTCTACTACTCAGGAAATGGAAGTTGCTGAGTCGCTGCTTCATGGGCTGCTATATATAATGGAACTTTAGAATGGTACATTCTTATGGAACGTTATGGCGCCCCTTGTCTCTGATTAAAGAGGAGGGTTATGACTGAGGTCTCTCTGATCACTGCCTCTGAGCTGGGCTGGCCATGTCCGCCTCACCCACGCGCTTGCCTCAAGCCCTTCCACACGGTTCATATTAACTTCATGTTTTGTGCACAACCGTTTCTTAGGTTAACAAATTCTTTAGTAACAAACATATTTGTGTATAATTACTTCGCTTGAATCATATTCCAAAATTGCAGATTAAATATGACATCACGTTCAGAATAGTCACAGAATTTAAGCTCACAAGACGCACAACCGCATGCCTCCATGAAAGGCTATCTTTGTTTTGATGCAGCCAGATACTGCTGATAGCACTGTTGTGCAACCACTGCTAGTATGAACAGATTCACCTACTGTTCATACTAGCATGTAAATGTAATGTAAATGTAATGTAAATGTCAGCCTATGAGCAAGAGGACATACAGGTACTGGATGGCAGAATTATTCTCTATGGAACTGTATGCTCTGGATAAGAGCGTCTGCTAAATGACTAAAATGTGGTATGCTACAGTAGTTTAGTTTTACTGTGGTGTGTTGGTGTTTGTTGTGGTGTTACTGGGGCAGAGAGCGACACAGTGAGGTAATGGGGAGGTTCCCTCAGGCCTGGTGCTGGTGACAGAGGTAGCTATTGTTCTACCAGCTGAGTTGGTTTCCCGCTCTGCTTCGCAGTGTGGGAGGCTAGCCTAGCCTCAACCTGCCTGGGAGAGAGAGGGGCTCCCCAGACGTAATGCTGCCTCCTACCCATGGGCCTCTCTCACACACACACACACACACACACACACACACACACACACACACACACACACACACACACACACAGAGGTTTCACCAGTCAGTCTATTAGTGGAAGCTTTTTTCTTCCCTTTGTTGCTGACAGTCTCGACTGCTCTTCACTCTCCAGCCTATGTTGTACTTTCACTCTCATTTTTCTCTCTCTTTCACTCTTTTCTTTCTTTCTGTTGACTTGCACCATCTGAGCACACTCCCTGGACAGCTGCCAAGAGCGCAACAGCTTTCTGCTCGTAGCCAGGGCAACCACCCAAACAAACATAGCCTGCCCCAATCTGTGTGAAAAATGAAAAACGGCTCTATCAATTAACAAACACAACCAAACTGCTCTTGAGCCTCTTTGTCCACTCTCTGACAATAACCTATTACATAGCTACAATTGGCAACCCTTTTTTTCAACAATTTCTCAAGTTTTGTTCTTCGTTAAGAGAACAGTCTGTTCTCCTGTCTTTCCTCTCTCTGTTAAATCTGTATGTCAGTCAGAATGTTCCTGCATACTGTATTCTTTGCTTCAGAAGTGCTGTGCTGATTGAGGCAGCACTCTCACGATTGATTGCCATGTGTTGACTGAGTGCCAGGGGTTGCCCCTCTGCTCGTCTCAGACAATACGTCGTTCAGACAGACGCCCACTAGGGCTGAGCCCTGCCATTGGGTGCACTGCAGTTCTCCCTGACTGTACATGACTCAACATCAATTGAGCAGCGCTCTCCTTTCCCACACTCCCAGTTTCAGACCTGCACACACATCAAAAACAACATTCTCACAACATCTCTGTCACGTTGTTGTAACGTTCCCACCGCAACATTCTGCGGCTGTTCCTGTGTGTGGGAATGAGCGGCTGCCTCCAGCCAGAGAGGCTGAGACAATTGTCTTTGATGTGGCCGGGACTGGCTGTGGAGCCTGGTGGTGTTCAGCTGGGGAGACGGGAGACTGTGTGTTTGTGAAGTGGGCAGTTTGGGCACATCCTTTAACACATACAGTGTACCTCACCCCACCCTCTCATCATACAGCACTCACTGTCCCTCTGGCTCACATGGTTTCAATCAGAACTACAGTGGGGGAAAAAAGTATTTAGTCAGCCACCAATTGTGCAAGTTCTCCCACTTAAAAAGATGAGAGAGGCCTGCAATTTTCATCATAGGTACACGTCAACTATGACAGACAAAATGAGAATTTTTTTTCCAGAAAATCACATTGTAGGATTTCTTATGAATTTATTTGCAAATTATGGTGGAAAATAAGTATTTGGTCAATAACAAAAGTTTCTCAATACTTTGTTATATACCCTTTGTTGGCAATGACACAGGTCAAACGTTTTCTGTAACTCTTCACAAGGTTTTCACACACTGTTGCTGGTATTTTGGCCCATTCCTCCATGCAGATCTCCTCTAGAGCAGTGATGTTTTGGGGCTGTCGCTGGGCAACACAGACTTTCAACTCCCTCCAAAGATTTTCTATGGGGTTGAGATCTGGAGACTGGCTAGGCCACTCCAGGACCTTGAAATGCTTCTTACGAAGCCACTCCTTCGTTGCCCGGGCTGTGTGTTTGGGATCATTGTCATGCTGAAAGACCCAGCCACGTTTCATCTTCAATGCCCTTGCTGATGGAAGGAGGTTTTCACTCAAAATCTCACGATACATGGCCCCATTCATTCTTTCCTTTACACGGATCAGTCGTCCTGGTCCCTTTGCAGAAAAACAGCCCCAAAGCATGATGTTTCCACCCCCATGCTTCACAGTAGGTATGGTGTTCTTTGGATGCAACTCAGACAACACGACGAGTTGAGTTTTTACCAAAAAGTTCTATTTTGGTTTCATCTGACCATATGACATTCTCCCAATCCTCTTCTGGATCATCCAAATGCACTCTAGTAAACTTCAGACAGGCCTGGACATGTACTGGCTTAAGCAGGGGGACACGTCTGGCACTTCAGGATTAGAGTCCCTGGCGGCGTAGTGTGTTACTGATGGTAGGCTTTGTTACTTTGGTCCCAGCTCTCTGCAGGTCATTCACTAGGTCCCCCCGTGTGGTTCTGGGATTTTTGCTCACCGTTCTTGTGATCATTTTGACCCCACGGGGTGAGATCTTGCGTGGAGCCCCCAGATCGAGGGAGATTATCAGTGGTCTTGTATGTCTTCCATTTCCTAATAATTGCTCCCATAGTTGATTTCTTCAAACCA
This sequence comes from Coregonus clupeaformis, assembly GCF_020615455.1. Classification (NCBI taxonomy): domain Eukaryota; kingdom Metazoa; phylum Chordata; class Actinopteri; order Salmoniformes; family Salmonidae; genus Coregonus; species Coregonus clupeaformis. The sequence continues at coordinate 453 of NW_025537938.1, read as the reverse complement.
AGCTGCTTACCTATTGCAGATTCAGTCTTCCCAGCCTGGTGCAGGTCTACAATTTATGTTTCTGGTGTCCTTTGACAGCTCTTTGGTCTTGGCCATAGTGGAGTTTGGAGTGTGACTGTTTGAGGTTGTGGACAGGTGTCTTTTATACTGATAACAAGTTCAAACAGGTGCCATTAATACAGGTAACGAGTGGAGGACAGAGGAGCCTCTTAAAGAAGAAGTTACAGGTCTGTGAGAGACAGAAATCTTGCTTGTTTGTAGGTGACCAAATACTTATTTTCCACCATAATTTGCAAATAAATTCATTAAAAATCCTACAATGTGATTTTCTGGAGAAAAAAAATCTCAATTTGTCTGTCATAGTTGACGTGTACCTATGATGAAAATTACAGGTCTCTCTCATCTTTTTAAGTGGGAGAACTTGCACAATTGGTGGCTGACTAAATACTTTTT
>NW_025537937.1:0-25335 GCF_020615455.1 Coregonus clupeaformis | reverse complement strand
TACACTCACAAAAGTTCCAAAAATAATAGAGACATTTAAATGTCATATTATGTCTATAACAGTGTTGTAACGATGTGCAAATAGTTAAAGTACAAAATGGAAAAGGAAATATATTCTTTTCATCCCTCTCTCTTTCTCTCTCTCTTACACGCTCTTCGTCTTTTCTCTCTTATGAAAAAGTATTCTATCACTCTTCTCTTACTCTCGCTCTCTCCCCTGTCTGTATCTCCCTATCTATACATCTCCCTCTTTCAACCCCTCATGCAATGTGTTTCTCATGCATTCATTCAAACAAGTGAGGGGAGAAAAGACTGTAAGTATCTTGGTATGGACTGGTTTCCTTCACCTCCCCCTCCGCTCTCTATCTTCTATTTATGGCACTCTGGAGATGTGCTTAAGGTGTTCTGTAGGTATGTGTATCAGCTGAAAAACATAATTGTACTGCTTTTACAGTCTCACAGAAGGTCATATGGAAAGGCAGTATGATAAGCAAACAAATGTTTTGACTGTAATAGGTAAAACTGTTGTCTACTCTGTCAATGCAATCCACTGGCATGATGCATCAAGATATTATTTGTTATAGGTTGTAACACAACTTTCCGCGATTCGATGGAATGTGTCAGAGATGGACAAGTCAGTAAGTGGGGACAAAGATGTTGCCACGTTTGTTGCCCAATCTCTCACCCACTTTCTCTGCCCGGTTAGTGCCCCTACCCTCGCTATCAGTTGTCAATCATATTCTCAGTCTCCCGCCCACGTCCCTGCCGAGCAACTGACCAAAAACCTCAAATAAATCATGGAAACCAGCTTTTCAGCTCCATGGTTTCAGATGTTAAACAGCCCCCCTCCCTTCCTACCAACAAAAGCATCATTATAAAGATTGTGTCAAGCCCAAATGTGAGGTGAGAGCGAGAGAGCGAGAGAGCGAGAGAGCGAGAGAGCGAGAGAGCGAGAGAGCGAGAGAGCGATGGATGGATTTATCTTATTTTATATCAAACGCAGTCCCCGGAGAAAGCTTGATCTTTCTGGGGACAATATCCTTCAAAGTGACAGGGAGGGGTGATCGGGACCTGGAGATTTCTCCCTTTCTCTCTCTTGCTTTCTCTCTCTCGCTTTCTCTCTCTCTCTTTCTCCCCGTCTCTCTCTTCTTCCCATAACCTCCTCCTCTCTCTCTTTCTCTCTCCTGTCTCTCACTTCCCCCCTAACCTCCTCCTCTCGCTCTTCTCTCTCCATCTCTCTCTTCCCCCTAACAACCTCCTCTCTCTCTCTCTCTGTCTCTCTCTCTTCCACCAGGCTTACTCCCTCACACGCTTCCATCGTTTCCTAGCTGGAGGCTGCTGCTTGACTTGCAGCAGAGTGAGTTGGAGCACAACCAGACACCCAACATGGTGCAGTATGGGAGGTCTGCCACACACACACACACACACACACACACACACACACACACACACACACGCCCATTGGGGGAGTTATTTACAGACGTTAGAACCTTGATACAGGGACTTTTGCCACAACCAATGTGGAAAACCCCAGTTTGACTTGTTACTTTGTTTTTATAACCAGAGGGGAGGCTTCATTGAGATTGTGAAGGAGGACTGGACAGTTGTGCTCTGTAATGATAATGACCATAGCGGTTTGGCTCTCACATAATAAACCCAGACTATGTACACCTCCATTATATGTTGACATAAGTCAATAAACAGATACATAAACAGTGCACAAGCAAAATGAACTACCCTGCAAACTAACAAAAATAACTGAAACCAACTAAATGAGTGGGATGGAATCTAATCAGTGTACACAGTGAATTAAATATATTAAATATTGCGTTATCATGGCCGTTTAACAATGCCACATTTCAGAACAAACCATTTAACCTAATTACAAAGTTTACCTAACACATCTTTTGTAGACCAACAGTAATGCCAACGCGACTGAGCTACGTCCTGCCAACTCACAAATCATCTAGCTGCAGACTAGTCTCCAATCTGCTGCCAGGGACCCACTTCAGAAAGAAATATGCCTTGTGGAGCAAGAACTAAAAAGGTGGGGGTATGAGAGAAATGGAGAGAGCGAGTGAGAGAAAGAGACAGAGAGAGACAGACAGAGAGAGAGAGAGAGAGAGAGAGAGAGAGAGAGAGAGAGAGAGAGAGAGAGAGAGAGAGAGAGAGAGAGAGAGAGAGAGAGAGAGAGAGAGAGAGAGAGAGAGAGAGAGAGAGAGAGAGAGAGAGAGAGAGAGAGAGAGAGAGAGAGAGAGTAAGAAATGCTATAGATGGAAGTAAAGTAGTGTTGAAACCTACCAAAAACAATTAGGGAAACAACAAATTCAATCCATTCTAGACAACTTCCTGGATAAAATGTTCCACTGTAATAGTGAAGGTGTAAACTTGGCAGTAAAAACCTACACAGTATATTTGACCTCTCAGCTTCCCCTATCAAATCTAAAATCTCTAACAGAAAACCAAAAAGTAAAAACAGTGATAAATGGTTTGATGAAGAATACAAAAACCTAAGAAAGAAATTGAGAAACCTATCCAACCAAAAACATAGAGACCCAGAAAACCTGAACCCTACGCCTTCACTATGGTGAATCACTAAAACAATACAGAAATACACTACGGAAAAAGAAGGAACAGCATGTCAGAAATCAGATCAATGCAATTGAAGAATCCATAGACTCTAACCACTTCTGGGAAAATTGGAAAACACTAAACAAACAACAACTCGAAGAGCTATCTATCCAAAACGGAGATGTATGGGTAAACCACTTCCTCCAATCGTTTTGGCCCTATAACAGAGAACAAACAGCAAAAAAAAATATACATGATCAAATGCAAATCTTAGAATCAACAATTAAAGACTACCAGAACCCACTGGATTCTCCAATTACATTGAATGAACTACGGGACAAAATACAAACCCACCAACCCAAAAAGTCCTGTGGTGTTGAAGTTATCCCTCAATGAAATTATAAAATAAACAGACCACAAATTTCAATTAGCTATACTTAAACTCTTTAACATCATCCTTAGCTCCTGGCATCTTCCCCCAATTCTTGGAACCAAGGACATGATCACCCCAATCCACGAAAAAGTGGAGACAAATTTTGACCCAAATAACTACCGTGCGATATGCATCAACAGCAACCTTGGGAAAATCCTCTGCATTATCATTAACAGCAGACTAGTTCATTTCCTCGAGTGAAAACAATGACTGAGCAAATGTCAAATTGGCTTTTACCAAATTACCATACGACAGACCACGTATTTACCCTCACACCTAATTGACAAACAAACAAACCAAAACAAAGGCAAAGTCTTCTCATGCTTTGTTGATTTCAAAAGCTTGTGACTCAATTTGGCATGAGGGTCTGCTATACAAATTCGATGGAAAGTGGGGTTGGGGGAAAAACACACGACATTATAAAATCCATGTACACAAACAACAAGTGTGTCGGTTAAAATTGGCAAAAACACACACATTTCTTTCCACAGGGCCGTAGGGGTGAGACAGGGATGCAGTTTAAGCCCCACCCTCTTCAACATATACATCAACGAATTGGCGAGGGCACTAGAACTAATCTGGCAGCACCCGGCCTCACACCTACTAGAATCTGAAGTCAAATGTCTTCTGTTTGCTGATGATCTGGTGCTTCTGTCACCAACCAAGGAGGGGCCTACAGCTGCACCTAGATCTTCTGCACAGATTCTGTCAGACCTGGGCCCTGACAGTAAATCTCGGTAAGACAAAAATAATGGTATTCCAAAAAAAGGTCCAGTTGCCAGGACCACAAATACAAATTCCATCTAGACACCGTTGCCCTAGAGCACACAACAAACTATATACCTCGGCCTAAACATCAGCGCCACAGGTAACTTCCCCACAAAGCTGTGAACGATCTGAGAGAACAAGGCAAGAAGGGCCTTCTATGCCATCAAAAGGAACATAACATTTGACAACCAATTAGGGGATCTGGCTAAAAATACTTGAATCAGTTATAGAACCCATTTGCCCTTCTATGGTTCTGAGGTCTGGGGGTCCGCTCACCAACCAAGAATTCACAAAATGGGACAAACACCAAATTGGGACTGGAGAACATGGATAAGAGTCCCTAAGTAAAGCTTGTCCGGGGCTCTGTTCACAAACACAAACAGACCCCACATAGCCCCAGGACAACAACAACAACAACAACAACACAATTAGACCCAACCAAATCATGAGAAAACAAAAGAGAATTACTTGACACATTGGAAAGAACAAACAAAAAAACAGAGCAAACTAGAATGCTATTTGGCCCTAAACAGAGAGTACACAGTGGCAGAATACCTGACCACTGTGACCGACCCAAACTAAGGAAAGCTTTGACTATGTGTACAGACTCAGTGAGCATAGCCTTGCATATTGAGAAAGGCCGCCGTAGGCAGACCTGGCTCTCAAGAGAAGACAGGCTATGTGCACACTCGGCCCACAAAATGAGGGGTGGAAACTGAGCTGCACTTCCTAACCTCCCTGCCAAATGTATGACCATAACAGAGACACATATTTCCCTCAGATTACAGCGATCCACAAAGAATTCGAAAACAACCCCAATTTTGATAAAACTCCCTTATCTACTGGGTGAAAAACCACAGTGTGCCATCACAGCAGCAAGATTTGTGACCTGTTGCTGAAACTAACACATATAAAAACAAGCTGAAACTCCTTCAAAGATCGATAGGGTCAGTCAACCTGATACTCCTGGGTCTATAGAGTTACCGGATAGGTCCATCTGAAACAAACAACTCCCTCCAGTACCCTTAACCACCGGTTGTTTTTAGCTACGGTGTGTCTGTTCTGTTCAATCTAACCATCGTCAGGGGTGATTACTAGACAAAGAATAGCAGGTGCCGATGAGGAATAGCGATCAAGGCAGTAAACATAACAGGTAGCTGTTGTTGGCAACAGTCTATAGGCAGGAATTCATTGAATCTGGTCCTGAGGGCAAACACTTCTGTTTTTTATTTCTACCTGGTAGTTAATTGCACTCACCTGGTTTTCCCAGGTCTGAATTAGCCCCTGATTAGAAGGAGAGGATGAAAAACAGAGGTGTTTCGGCCCTCCAGGACCAGGATTGAAGAACCCTGGTCTATAGAATATACCTGAAACAGTACTGTACATAGCAGAGAGGAAAAGGTCTGTCACCTCAGAGAGGTGTTCTAGATGGTGATTGGTGGGCTACGTGACATTTCACACTTCTCTACTGGCCTGGGGTTCATTCATCTGCTGGGGAGAAGGTAGAGAGAGGATAAATTAAGTTTGAGCCAAAGGTGAGTGAGCACTTTGAAAGGGGCAGGTTTGAAAAATCCTGCCAGCACCATGTTATTAAGGGGAATGTTATGGAAGAACATTACACATTTTGTTGCTGCATTACAGAGGAAAAATAGTAATTACACAGATAATTAGGGATGTGAGTGCTAAGATTATAATGTAGCTACACAACTGTATGGACAGAACAGACCCAGAACATAAGCAATTAACCACAATCCACCCTTTAACATTACTTATTTCTTCTTCAGACTAGGCAGAAAACAGCCTACCGTGTCTGCAGAATCAGAGTCTGCTCTTTAAACTGGATGATCAGATGCAACACACAACACCAACAATTTCTGAAGCAATCCCCCCCCTCCCTTCTCCTATAGCTCTCAGCTTCGACAGATGTTTACTGATGTTGTCTGTAGAATGAATCGCAACACATCAAAGACCCTCATCACACACGCCACACTCCACACCACTAAGAGAATCTGGTCCTATCGCTGCATTTCCATCAACATCAACGTTTGAGTATGTGCTGCCTTGGCAAGCATAACCATCAACGTTTTAGTTAGATTTTGGCTGAACAGAATCAGATTGATCAATGGTCGCCCCACCCGTCTAGGTTTCGCAGTCACCTAGCTATAAGAGGGACATTACTTGCACAAAGGAGGACATTATGGCTCCGCTCAAGAGCCACCTGCACGGATCAATGTGGGTGTTCCTGTTGGACTGTGTAACGGGCAGCTGGTTCATGTCAGGTAGAAACACATTAAAGTGCACAAGGTGTATAATTATGCTCCTGCAATATTATAGGCCTGTAGATGGAGCAGCTCCCAGCCGTGTGGGTCCCTCGGTCCCTGCACACTCACTCTGTACAATTACTGTATATCCACAAAGCATCTTCCTTGAATGGCAATTAAATCTGGGTCTAGTAAGCAAGAACCTACGTTTGAATGACAATTATGTCTAAATCGAGTGAGCGCCGATGTGAGGCAATGACAATGAAATCAAAATTCAGAAAGCATTTACGTGCACGTGACAATAGTTTGTCACCAAGACAGAATAATGGTACTGCAGCCTATAGATTTGAGTTGACATACTGAGCTTTTTTGTTTTATCCTCATTATTGTGACAGCGTACTTACCCTGCATTGTGCAATCACCTGTGCAAAGCATTTCAATGAGCTGGAAAAATCAGGTAGTATAGTCTAACCATGCAATTATAGTCTAACCGTGCAATTATAGTCATCCGAAACAAAGACAGCATGATTAATGCTTCCTCAGTAATGGATTATTCAACTGCAATTATGATACACTTCACCACCACTGCCTATCAGGGAATATTTACATAGTGTATAAATATTGGCAACATAGGGCACGTGTTGCTGCATGCAAGGCTAACTATCGTATGTCGTTTCAAGCAGCCAGTTGGCAAGGCTCCGACAGCGTTATTTGACCAATGGGGGTTATACAGTGGGAAAAAAGTATTTGATCCCCTGCTGATTTTGTACGCTTGCCCACTGACGAATGATCAGTCTATAGTTTAAATGGTAGGTTTATTTGAACAGTGAGAGACAGAATAACAACAAAAAAATCCAGAAAAACGCATGTCAAAAAAATGTTATAAATTGATTTGCATTTAAATGAGGGAAATAAGTATTTGACCCTCTGCAAAAACATGACTTAGTACTTGGTGGCAAAACCCTTGTTGGCAATCACAGAGGTCAGACGTTTCTTGTAGTTAGCCACCAGGTTTGCCACATCTCAGGAGGGATTTTGTCCCACTCCTCCTTGCAGATCTTCTCCAAGTCATTAAGGTTTCGAGGCTCACGTTTGGCAACTCTAACCTTCAGCCCCTCCACAGATTTTCTATGGGATTAAGGTCTGGAGACTGGCTAGGCCACTCCAGGACCTGAATGTGCTTCTTCTTGAGCCAATACTTTGTTTCTTGGCTGTGTGTTTTGGGTCATTGTCATGCTGGAATACCCATCCACGACCCATTTCATTACCCTGGCTGAGGGAAGGAGGTTCTCACCCAAGACTTGACGGTACATGGCCCCGTCCATTCGTCCCTTGTGCGGTGAAGTTGTCCTGTCCCCTTAGCAGAAAAACACCCCAAAAGCATAATGTTTCCACCTCCGTGTTTGACGGTGGGGATGGTGTTCTTGGGGTCATGGGCAGCATTCCTCCTCTCCAAACACAGCGAAGTTGAGTTGATGCCAAAGAGCTCGATTTTGGTCTCATCTGACCACAACACTTTCACCCAGTTCTCCTCTGAATCATTCAGATGTTCATTGGGAAACTTCAGACGGGCCTGTATATGTGCTTTCTTGAGCAGGGGGACCTTGCGGGCACTGCAGGATTCCAGTCCTTTACGGCGTAGTGTGTTACCAATTGTTTTCTTGGTGACTATGGTCCCAGCTGCCTTGAGATCATTGACAAGATCCTCCCCATGTAGTTCTGGGCTGATTCTCACCGTTCTCATGATCATTGCAACTCCACAATGTGAGATCTTGCATGGAGCCCCAGGCCAAGGGGAGATTGACAGTTCTTTTGTGTTTCTTCCATTTGTGAATAATCGCACCAACTGTTGTCACCTTCTCCCCAAGCTGCTTGGCGATGGTCTTGTAGCCCATTCCAGCCTTGTGTAAGTCTACAAACTTGTCCCTGACATCCTTGGAGAGCTCTTTGGTCTTGGCCATGGTGGAGAGTTTGGAATCTGATTGATTGATTGCTTCTGTGGACAGGTGTCTTTTATACAGGAACAAGCTGAGATTAGAGCACTCCCTTTAAGTGTGCTCCTAATCTCAGCTCGTACCTGTATAAAAGACACCTGGGAGCCAGAAATCTTTCTGATTGAGAGGGGGGTCAAAACTATTCCCCTCATTAAAGTGCTAATCAATTTATAACATTTTTGACATGCGTTTTTCTGGATTTTTTTGTTGTTATTCTGTCTCTTACTGTTCAAATAAACCTACTATTAAAATTATAGACTGATCATATCTTTGTCAGTGGGCAAACGTCCAAAATCAGCAGGGGATCAAATACCTTTTTCCGTTACTGTATGTCCAGTGTTTGGAGGCCCACCCATATGCATCTGAATGCTTTACCATTTATAAAGTGGACAGAATGTACTGTTAAATCAAAGTTTATTTGGTAACTGTCTGTCGGTAAATTACCGTAAAACAACAGGATTATTTTTTTACAGTGTAGGATAACAGGTTAATCTTGTGAAGCTTACATAACAGCCAATGTACCTTCACAATGGGGAGCCTTGACCGTAGGGTGACAATTAGCCATTTTTCAAGTATTTATTCCTGTCTCTGTCAAACACACACGTGTAAACAAGCACACACAGATATCACAAGTAAACACACACACACACACACGTACACACACACACACACACACACAGAGAGAGAGAGAGACACACACACTCAGGCACAGACACACACACTCGGGCACAAGCTCAACTAATCGACTAAACAGTTCCTAAGAACAGCTCTTACTGACATGCTGTGTCTCAAACATGTTGATTGGACTGTAAAAGCTCTTAATAGAGTTTATTCTAATACAAGGAGATGTCTTAACATGAAGAGGGGATGATTCTGGTCACAGTAACTGACAAAGAGAAAGAACACAACGTCGGGCAGTTAGAAAGGGAATGGGCTGAATTGTAACCCACAGACTACCTATTAACCGCTTATAGCAGTGTAATGTTATAACTATATATATAACAATGTGTTATCTCTTAATTACCACAGTAAGCGCGCACAAAATACCCAAGTTAGACAGGCCCACTGGGCTAAAAATGGACCAGTCCACCCCTGCTGGGAGCCCGATGAGCAGTTGTTGTGGGGGGGTTCAGTGCCTTGCTCAAGAGCACAATGACAGGGAATGGCATCTAGGATTTGATGCCAGCAACCCTCCGGTTGCCACAATTGCTACAAACACTGAACTAAGCTATCGCTAGTGCCATTAAACATTGTGTATCACCTGTAAAAGAACAAACTGCAGAGTCTGGTAACTATAGGCGTAAATGTTTATCTTTGTCTTATCTGTCGGTAAATGCCACTCTGTCTCTACACACCACCGCTGGCAAATGGCTCTCTAGATGAGTGTGCACCGTAGATTTCCCGAAAATGTTTTGCATGCCTTTCGTTACTTGGTTTCTCCCGTTTTGGGGGTGTTTTCATTATTCATAGAAAACGCTAAAGTTTATGCAAACTGTGTCTTTGTTTTGATAAAACGTGGCAGAATGTACTAGGTTGAATATTTTCCCTGTGTTTTACAAATGTCCCATCCCGGTATTTCCCACCAACTAAATACAGTATGTCCGGATTTGATTAGAGCTTTGATCAGCATGAAAATTCTAACCTGATGCTACCTGAGCCTGATGAGACATATATTAAATCAGTGGCGATTTTAGCATGTAAATCTTGGTGGGGCAAACTAAAAAATAAAATTTTAAAAATGCATGCCAGCAAAGCCACTACACAACACAACACAACACTAAACAATACATTAATTGCACTATAACGGTGTCAAACGGTGCCCACGAACTGTTAGGGCTTACATAAAGCTGTCACAACAGCAGAGCTTTCTTTTCAGCACCATGGAGTGAATCCTTACCACAGCTACACCTGGCTATCAGTGGAGCCTTGTCTGGCAGCATTCTGCCTCATTTACTGCCTTTTTAAAAAACATAGCTGATATGGCTGACTTCCTTTAACAAATGTGGTTTCTACTGACAATTGAGATGTACAAACTATGGCAGAAGGGAACCGGATAAGAGGCCATCCGTAATTTCGATTAAGACATTAATGAGCGAGCTAAGACGGACGTAGTCAATATAACTATTTGTTCAGCACTTTTGAAATGTACAGCGACAGAATTCAGAACATGGGGCTGTTCTTACAGTGTCTCCTGTACACCAAGTCAGAACCGTAGGATAAAGTAAAGGGGGACATATAAGCAGACAATAAAAGCTCTTACAATATTTGATGATGACATTTCTCTAAAACAGGCTACAGGCTATATGTGTACCACCAAGTCAGAACAGTAGGCTAAGTTATGAGGGGGAAGGGGACCAAATTATAAGGGTGAGGCACATGGGCTACTAACAGCTTACTACACAAAATACACTTAGTATTACTTTCTTAGCTACAGTAAACATAAAACTCAGCAAAAAAAGAAACGTCCTCTCACTGTCAACTGCATTTATTTTCAGCAAACTTAACATGTGTAAATATTTGTATGAACATAACAAGATTCAACAACTGAGACATAAACTGAACAAGTTCCACAGAGATGTGACTAACAGAAATTGAATAATGTGTCCCTGAACAAAGTGGGGGTCAAAATCACAAGTAACAGTCAGTATCTGGTGTGGCCACCAGCTGCATTAAGTACTGCAGTGTATCTCCTCCTCATGGACTGCACCAGATTTGCCAGTTCTTGCTGTAAGATGTCACCCCACTCTTCCACCAAGGCACCTGCAAGTTCATGGACATTTCTGGGGGGAATGGCCCTAGCCCTCACCCTCTGATCCAACAGGTCCCAGACATGCTCAATGGGATTGAGATCCGGACTCTTCGCTGGCCATGGCAGAACACTGACATTCCTGTCTTGCAGGAAATCACACACAGAACGAGCAGTATGGCTGGTGGCATTGTCATGCTGGAGAGACATGTCAGGATGAGCCTGCAGGAAGGGTACCACATGAGGGAAGAGGATGTCTTCTGTGTAACGCACAGCGTTGAGATTGCCTGCAATGATAACAAGCTCAGTCCGATGATGCTGTGACACACCGCCCCAGACCATGATGGACCCTCCACCTCCAAAATGGTCTGCCACTGCGAGGACGATCAGCTGTCCGTCCTGTCACCCTGTAGCGCTGTCTTAGGCGTCTCACAGTACGGACATTGCAATTTATTGCCCTGGCCACATCTGTAGTCCTCATGCCTCCTTGCAGCATGCCAAAGGCACGTTCACGCAGATGAGCAGGGACCCTGGGCATCTTTCTTTTGGTGTTTTTCAGAGTCAGTAGAAGGGCCTCTTTAGTGTCCTAATTTTTCATAACTGTGACCTTAATTGCCTACCGTCTGTAAGCTGTTAGTATCTTAACGACCGTTCCACAGGTGCATGTTCATTCATTGTTTATGGCTCATTGAACAAGCATGGGAAACAGTGTTTAAACCCTTTACAATGAAGATCTGTGAAGTTATTTGGATTTTTAAGAATTATCTTTGAAAGACAGGGTCCTGAAAAAGGGACGTTTCTTTTTTTGCTGAGTTTATCTCCCTGGCATATTACATCATTTATGCAGCAGCATATACATTTTTGGACTCACCTTGTTGTGCTGTGCTCACTTGAATTTTGTCATCAAAGTCTGGCATCCTCTGGATTTATGGTGCTTTCAAGACAACTGGGAACTCTGGAAAAAAAACAAAGTCGAATCATGACGTCAGTGATCTTCAGGTCGGAGCTCTAGAAAGAGGCCTGAGTTCCCGACTTGGAATTCCGAGTTGGATGACCGTTCAAAATGTTTTTTCCCAGTCGGAGCTCGTTTTTTTCTGAGTTGTCTTGAACTCACTGAAGTCTGAGATTTCCCAGTTCCGAGTTTCCAGTTGTTTTGAATGCGGCAGAAGTCATGCTGGGTTGACAGCATGCCCCAATGTATTCAACCTTTTCTGGCCCATTGTGTTGCATGTGAATGTTTATCCTTTTAAGCTTGGAAAAGAGACCCTTAAACCCAGACTTGGACCACACACCTCTCCACTGAATAGCAGGCTAGTGATTGCTTTGCAACGCTTGCAGTTAGCCACTGATTCCTTTCAAACAACTCATTGTTGAATTTGCGATTTCGAACTTGTTGTGTAATGTTGTTGTCCAATGGCCGATGAGCACCGATACGTTTTATCTATAATTTCTCTTCATATGACAAGGATTGAAAAGGATTTGCCAGTAGATTGTCAACTTGATTCCTGATGATGACAGCTTGTCTAGCTTGCTAGCTAAGATTTTGAAAGTATGATGTTGACATGATCAGTCCAATCAAAGCTACGGTAGATATAACATGATTTGACGTCATTTTATCTGTGGCCAATGGCCTTCTTGGATGGGCACTTCTAAATTAAATCTGTGGCAGCACCCATTGGGCTTGAATTTCGAGCTCTCCCTGTAGATTTTACGGTGACAGAACACTGAGCCAATCACGGCGCATGTAGAGAACATTACCAACCCCTACGCTCTGTATTTTCCGCTGGTATGTGACACATATTAATGCCAAAATATGCTTTGGACTTCCTCCGAAGCTGCCTCCTCTCCTTGTTCAGGCAGGCTTCAGCGTCGTGTCACTGGCCTTCTAGCCACTGCTGCATCACATCTCATCATTCCATTTGTTTTGTCTTGTTTATTACACACACCTGGTTCATATCCCTCATCAGTACCTGTATAAGTGTTCCTCTGTCTTTGTGTGTGATTGTTTATTGAGGAGGTTAGAGAAGCTCTGTGGAGCTCCTTGTATTTTTGTATCGCCGGGATATTTCCCTGTGTGCCTTGTTGTTTCCAATGCGCCTTTTTTCCACTGGAGTGTTTTTGACGCATTACTGCGTAACTCTGTGTTCCGGAATAAATCCTGTTATTCTGTGATTTACCCTCCTGCGCCTGACTCCTTCGAAATCACTCATCACACCAATATATATATATGATATAGGCTATTGCACATTACGCACGACAGAAAACACATAAAAGCCCATAGATGTAGCTAGCTATATTGGGTAAATATATCAAACTATCTCCAGTAGGCTAATCTTTATGAGTGTGAACTGTATTACTGTAGTGTATTGTATTATACTGTATTATATGGACTGGAATTACGCACATCTTTCAAACCATGATAAAACAGAAGAGAACATGTGACTCTGTTGCAGCACATGCGGCCTACAAGTATGGGCTAGCGATTTTGATTTTAATTTTGAAATATAATAGGGCCTATTTGTATAATTATATACCTTTCATAATATTACCCCTAATGTTATTAGCCTACATCCTCTTTCTCTCTCTAGTGTTGCTTCATTCCTTCCTCGCTTTCAACAGCTAAATGAAATAAGTTTTGTTGTCCTTACCTGCATCATTCTAATGACATCCTTGAATAATATAGGACTAGAATTAGATGCAGAAGGCTTTCACTTCTCTTCACGAAGATTGAATGGTTATGGGTCTGAATAAATAACTGCTAAAGCCTACCGCCATCGTGAGTTTGGTATTTTTTCAAACTACCCCTGAGTTCTATTGGCTGCTATATTTAACGTTCAGCAAAAAAGAGTGTCCATCCCTCTTTGAATAGTCTATTGGTATAAGAAATGCTAAAAAAACATTATGTCCAGCAAGCGATTCTAGTCTAGCTTTTCCTGCATGGGTCTCCAAGAGCTAAGGAATGTTTTATAAGGAGAGGCCAGCGGAGCACAGGCGCTTGCGTATTGCGCAAGAGAAAGAGGCTATAAGTTAGAAGCTTATCATGCATAACCCATCATTAATGAGCTAAATATAAGGCTAATACTGCATTGAATTTATTACCTGAAAGAGGTAGGCTAGGACATCTACAGTCCTAGCCTACAGTGCATTCGGAAAGTATTCAGACCCCTTGACTTTTTCCACATTTTGTTACGTTACAGCCTTATTTTTAAATGGATTAAATAAAACATTTTCCACATCAATCTACACACAATACCCCATAATGGCAAATTAAAAACAGGTTTTTAGAAATGTTTGCAAATGTATTACAAATAAAAACAGAAATATCTTATTTACATAAGTATTCAGACCCTTTGCTATGAGACTCGAAATTGAGCTCAGGCGCATCCTGTTTCCATTGCTCATCCTTGAGATGTTTCTACAATTGATTGGAGTCCACCTGTGGTAAATTCAATTGATTGACATTATTTCGAAAGGAACACACCTGTCTATTTAAGGTCCCACAGTTTCATAAGTGAAGTGAATAACGAGAATGATAATCCAGCATTAAAGATAGTGGCAAACTGATGTCTTAAATAGAGATATTTATTTTGTGTGAAGCCAAGGCAGATTTCCAACATGATATGTGTCTTTTCAAGTGCAAAAACCTAGCCATGAGGTCGAAGGAATTTTCCATAGAGCTCCGAGACAGAATTGTGTCGAGGCACAGACCTGGGAAAGTGTACCCAAAAGTTTCTGCAGCATTGAAGGTCCCCAAGAACACAGTGGCCTCCATCATTCTTAAATGGAAGAAGTTTGGAACCACCAAGATTCTTCCTAGATCTGGCCGCCCGGCCAAACTGAGCAATCGGGGGAGAAGGGCCTTGGTCAGGGAGGTGACCAAGAACCCGATGGTCACGCTGACAGAGCACCAGAGTTCCTCTGTGGAGATGGGAGAACCTTCCAGAAGGACAACCATATCTGCAGCACTCCACCAATCAGGCCTTTATTGTAGAGTGGCCAGACGGCAGCCACTCCTCAGTAAAAGGCACATGACAGTCCGCTTGGAGTCATGACAGTCCACTTGGAGTTTGCCAAAAGACACCTAAAGGACTCTCAGACCATGAGAAACAAGATTCTCTGGTCTGATGAAATCAAGATTAAACTCTTTGGCCTGAATGTCAAGCGTCACGTTTGGAGGAAACCTGGCACCATCCCTACAGTAAAGCATGGTGGTGGCAGCATCATGCTGTGGGGATGTTTTTCAGAGGCAGAGACTGGGAGACTTCGCCAGGATCGAGGGAAAGATGAACGGAGCAAAGTGAAGAGAGTCCTCATTAAAAACCTGCTCCAGAGCGCTCAGGACCTCAGACTAGGTGAAGGTTCACCTTCCAACAGGACAACGACACTAAGCACACAGCCAAGACAATGCAGGAGTGGTTTCGGGACAAGTCTCTGAATGTCCTTGAGTGGCCCAGCCAGAGCCCAGACTTGAACCCGATCAAACATCTCTGGAGAGACCTGAAAATAGCTGTGCAGCGCACGCTCCCCATCCAACCTGACAGAGCTTGAGAGGATTCTGCAGAGAAAATGGGGAAACTCCTCAAATACAGGTGTGCGCTTCAAGCTTGTAGCGTCATACCCAAGAAGACTCGAGGCTGTAATCGCACCAAAGGGTGCTTCAACAAATTACTTAGTAAATGTTCTGAATACTTATATAAATGTGATAGTTCAGTATTATTATGGGGTATTGTGTGTAAGTTGATGAGGGAAAAAACTACTTCAAGGAAATAAAACAATTTAATAAATTATAGAATAAGGCTGTGGAAAAAGTCAAGGGGTCTTGTATATAGGGCTATATAGGCTATCAATCTAGAACAGGATTATCTATTTTGGAAGAAGTTGATGGAGCGAGAGAAAGACTGCAAGAGAGTGCTCGCACGTGCACTGATTTAAAGCAACGATATTCAAGTGATAGGCTGTTGTCACGCCCTGACTCAAGGGACGTTTATTTGTTGAGTCAGGATGTGTATATTCCGTGTTGTGTTTGTTCATTGTTATAGTATCTATGATGTGTAGATCTATGTTGGCCGGGTGGTTCCCAATCAGAGGCAGCTGTAGCTTGTTGTCTCTGATTGGGGACCACTTAGGCAGCCTTTTGGCACGAAGTTAGTTGTGGGATCTTGTTCCGTGTAAGGTATTGTTGTGTGTATGCTACCTTGGACTTCACGTTTCGTTTGTTGTTTTGTCGTGTGTTTAGTCGTCAATAAACTTGAATGCATATCACGCTGCGCCTTGGTCCGTCTCGTCCGTAAACGATCGTGACAGCTGTTTTAAAACTCTGCAGCTGCAATTTAAAAAATCTTTACAATTATAAAACAAGGTGACCCCGAAAGCCAGATGGAGATGGGTAAATTAGATGCGCATAGGCTATGCTACAGCAAATGTAAGCCTACCTGTCACAAGAAAAAAAGTGACCATGATGAGATAGATCTACATGCATTGTGAGCTGCGCTCCATACTGAGATGGGCTGTCTGTCCCCATCCTGAGCTTTGATTCATCATGCAGAGGCCGTAGAGAAGCCAGATTTAGATATTGCATATAATTTAACAGTTCCATTTCATACCATGCTGTTCATATAAACAATTTATTCTAATTTACCGATTTCTCACAGTTATTTATCCCGGGAAAAGGGAGTGGTTTTGGGCAGTAAATCCCGGTAAATCTCAGTAACCCGGTTCCCACCATTGAACCCTAGAATGTACCTGTTTAAAGGTGTGAATGGTTTATATCACAGGATGGCTGTTTTTCAACATGTAGCCTAGATGCTAGCTCTGTATATAAGTTACTCAGCTGTGTGAGTTTGCAGGCTATATAATATTAATGTTCAGATAGTTATTGGGCTTTTGGCTTTGTGCTCGAGTAGAATTTTGCTATTTTGGCCAAATAACTTAATTATTTTTGCTCAGCCTTTTGTCAAAAGCCTCGTTTTTATAATTTGTCAGTTTTTTGTACATATATTTCTCAATCCAGTCTTCTCCATCATCTGCACTGTAAATAAAAGCACCTATTGTTGCATCTGATCTACTGCCTCTCTCTCAACTGTTACTGCACCACACCAACTAAATGGGCTGCCAGGGTGCTCTGTCATAACAGTCTCCTTGAAATGGACGCTGCACAGAGTACGGCCAGCCTCGACCGGCAGACAGACAGACAGACAGACAGACAGACAGACAGACAGACAGACACACACATGCTCCTTGGGCACAAGCTCAACAAATCAACTAAGGTAAACAATTCCCTAAGAGCAGGCCTTCCTGACATTTCTCACATGGACAAATCAGTTGGTATTGACATTTAGCCAGAAACCCACTTCTGAATAACAATCAGACATATGTTCACCTGGTCACACTACAGGAATTCAAAATATACAGTAGATCCCTGATAGTAGGGTTGTTTACTAAACTCAGAAAGTATGAATAATTCATGGGTGTTGGACACAGCAGGAATACTCCGAATCTGACCGATACTGTTTATGTGCTTGATGTATCCGTATCTATCTGGTGGTATGCTCTTTGGAGAGCAGCTGGTTGTTTACTGAACTGAGTGGGGACAGGAAGTGTAAACTTGTTCTCCTTTCAAATATTTTTCTGCCTGCAGGAGAGAGTACAACAGTTTATGTGAAATAATGACATCTTTCGAACCCAGTAAAGATGAAGACCCAACCTAGTAAGATGAAGACCAATTTCTTTTCCATTTGCAAAAGATAATAAAATTGACTATCATTACGACACAAATTGTTCTTGTACTGTTGTTGAGAAAACTGTCTGAGAGGAGAGACTATTGCTGTTCGTAATTGATTCGAAGTATCACAAAGACACAAAATGGTTGGGGTTTGCTCACACGTGCGTGTAGTGTGGCGCAACCACAATCACCTCAGATTACAGTGGAGAGACATTCTGCTCTGCCCAGACATTTCCAGCCACCCACAGAACACAACCACCACTCAGCCTAGCCATCATTCTGACAACCACTAATCACCACCAAGAATCTAAGCTCAAAAACCCAAACCTTACATCTCCACAGGATATAAGATATGAGACTTCCAGGGCTTGTAAGGGATAACCCGGCTAGCCATACCCAGCTCAGGGAGAGGGTTCTGGGGGCAAGATCCAG
Organism: Coregonus clupeaformis; assembly: GCF_020615455.1. Classification (NCBI taxonomy): domain Eukaryota; kingdom Metazoa; phylum Chordata; class Actinopteri; order Salmoniformes; family Salmonidae; genus Coregonus; species Coregonus clupeaformis. Next base: position 7,410 of record NW_025537937.1, on the reverse strand, counting down.
GGCTATGGTGTGGGTGCCCTGAGCTCAGCCAGCCAGGCTGTGGGACCAGAGAGATGGATGTTTACCTAACATACCCCCAGGGGAGCCCGACTCAATGCTTGTCCTCTTACCTAGAGATCATTAAAACTCATTTTAATTCATTCAATCTGGAGTATTTCCTTTTTGAACCCACTTGGTTTCCTGAAGTTGTTTATGTGGGAGGTATTTTTTCTTCAGGCACATGATGGATCAGCTGTGGCTTTTTTGACAGGATGTACTGACGGGGGCTATTTTGGCTCTGGTCTGACGGTGAACTTCCTTCATGAACCTGTCTGCTTATAAGGCACCATGTCACTGGCTATGGCTTCCTCTGCACACACACAAGGAAGCAATTAGGCCTAACTCGGGTGGTTAAGTAATGGTGAGAACAAGATTGGAATTATTTTCTCGCACAAAATCACAGACCGGGGGAAAACACTCATCAACATATTTTTTTCATCTTTCTTTTAACTTAAGGGTTGTATATTCCAATCTTATTATGCCTGCATGTCAGTATAAACACTTCTTCAGACACATTTGTTTAAAACATGCAGGTTTCTCTGAGGGGAAAAGCTCAATAAATTACTTTACAGAACGCTAAGTAGCTGTTTGGAGAGAAAATAACTAACTGAATCGGCCCGAGAGAAGCAGGTTATTTTTCTAGCTGTAAAGACGCTATTCAGGAAATGAAAGAAATGCTTTTAGATAACTTTCATAACATATGTCGTGTCCATTGTCCCATGAATTGTCAATGGCTTCAACCCACGAACAATGTAAAGATCAGGATAGTGGGACAGGTGATACTGGCACTCTGTTGTACAAATTGATTCCAGAGGTCTTCTGACATGGACAGGCACTTACAATGAGGGGGTTGAGACTTTGTGTGTGTATGTGTGTGTGTGTGAGTGTGTGTGTATGTGTGTGTGTGCAGAGTGGATCATGTCCTCACTGATTCCTATTGGGTTTTGAGTGGCCTGGCCCTAAAACCATTCTCCACGCTCTGACTGGAGCCTCCCCAAAATACAACAGGAAGTTAGTGGGTCGGACCGTGGAAAGAGGGCTCAGACAACGGGAGTGGGAGCAGGGGCCCACAGCCTGAAGTGTGTGTGTTTGTGTGTGTGTGTGTGTGTGTGTGTGTGTGTGTGTGTGTGTGTGTGTGTGTGTGTGTGTGTGTGTGTGTGTGTGTGTGTGTGTGTGTTTTTGGTGCCTTCCATGGGGACTGGTTCTTCTCACTGCGGGGTATTTTTAGAGGTCCGTCCGGATCCAGCTGAGTCTCTGCCCAGGGCTCCATAAATACCAAACAACAACACCCACCCACACGGAGCCCTGACTTACACAACCCAACCATGACCACAGCTTTGGACCCACCGCCGCCGCGGCTTGTCGACACTCTCTAGTAGTCCACCAACTGGGTAGATAAAAGGGAAATCCTTTCTCCCCAAAGGACCTATGGTATTGGGAGATCATTCAAAGAAACATTTAAAACATTCAAAGTAAAAACCACATGAGGCCCTTGGAGAGTGGAACACAGCAGCTAAGCTTCTCAAGCCACAGAACATATTCAATTAAACTGGTCTAAATGTTATCTTGTCTATCTCCTCATTTGCATTCCATAGCTGTCACAGTCACTAGCCCATTTAAGCTTAATATCCTTTTGTCATCTATCGACTCTCCAGGTTCCCCTGGAGAGTTCATCAACGAGCTTGACGCCTGATAAGTTCCCTTTTCCTGAGGATGGCTCACCCTTCACAGCTTTGGGGGATTTCAACCTCCCTATGTTCACATTTGACTCATTTTCTCTGCCTCCTTCTTTCCACTTCTCTCCTCTTTGACCTCACCCTCTCACCGTCCCCTTACCTCACAAGGCATGGCAACACGCTTGACCTCATCTTTACTAGATGCTGCTCTTCTACTAATCTCACTGCAACTCCCTCCATGTCTCCGCACCACTACTTTGTTTCCTTTTTCTTTCGCCTCCTCCCACACCACCTCACTCTGCCCCCTACACAGATGGTAATGCGCCTACCGCAACTACTCGCTCTCCCACTACTCTCTCCTCTTCCATCCTATCATCTCTCTCCTCTGCTCAATCCTTCCTCCCCTCTCCATCTCCTGATTCTGCCTCTCAACCCTCCTCTCCTCCCTTTCTGCATCCTCGACTCTCTGTGTCCCCTATCCCCCCGGCCGGCCTCGGTCCTCCCCTCCAGCTCCGTGGCTTGATGACTCATTGCGAAGCCCACAGAACAGAGTCTTCCGGGCAGCGAGAGCCGGAAATGTGAAGAAAACTCAAACTCCCTACCGACTGGCATCTTTTCACTCCTCCTCTCTCTACATTTTCTTATCTGTTTCTGCTGCCAAGGCCACTTTCTACCACTCTAAATCGAAGCATCTGCTCTAACCCTGGATTTTTGCCACATTTTCTCTCCTGAATCCTCCCCGCCCCCGTCCCCCTCCTCTCTCTCTGTGGATGACTTCCACACCACTTTGAAAAGAAGGCTGACTTGCCATCCTCGATCCTCGCTTGTTAAGTCTAATGACACCTGGGCTGGTCCTACTCACACTGCCCTACCCTTGCTTTGACTTTTTCTCCCTCTCTTCAGATAAAATCCTGCGACGGACTGCAGGCCGCCCCACCAACCTGCCCGCATTGACCCCATCCCCTCCTCTCTCTTCCTCCAGACCATCTCCGTGACCTTCTCCCCTACCTCACCTCGCTGATCAACTCATCCTTGACCGCTGGCCATGTCCTTCCGTCTTTCAAGAGAGCAGCCGAGAGTTGCTCTCTCAAAAACCAACACTGATCCCACTGATGTCAACAACTACAGACCAGTATCCCTTCTTTCTTTTCTTTCCAAAACTACTTGGAGCTGTCAAGCTTTTTAGCCAACCTCTCTTGCTATCTCTCTCAGAATGACTGACTCTTTCTTGATCCAAAACCAGTCAGGTTTCAGGACTGGTCATTCACAACTGAGACTGCTCTTCTCTTGCAGTCAATGGAGGCTCCTCCGTACTGCTAAAGCTAACTCTTTCTCCTCTGCTCTTGTCCTTCTAGACCTGTCTGCTGCCTTTGATACTGTGAACCATCAGATCCTCCTCTCCACCCCTCTCCGAGCTGGGCATCTCCGGCGCCGGCTCACTCCTTGGATTGGCGCCCTACCTGGACCGGTCGCTCTACTGCTATGGCGTGGCGAGAAGCTGTCTCCGCACCACGTGCTCTCACCAATGGTGTCCCCCAGGCCTGGGGCCCCAGGCCCTCTCCTTTTCTCCCTATACACCAAGTCAATTGGCTCTGTCATATCCTCACATGGCCTCTCCTATCATTGTTACGCCTGACCAACACAACCCAATCTTCTCCTCTTTCTTCTTTTCTGACAACCAGGTGGCGAATCGCATCTCTGCATGTCTGGCAGACATATCAGCATATGGATGACGGATCACCACCAAGCTGAACTCCTGGGCAAGACGTGAGCTGCCTCTTCCTCCCCGGGAAGCACTGCCCGCTCCATGATCTCGCCACGTGCTGACAACTCCGCTGTGGTCTCCTCCCCTCCCAGGAGTGCTGGGCGAGCCTAGGCGCGACCCTGACAACACCCCGCCAGTGCTCCTCTGGGCCAACATCAAGGCGGTGACCCGCCTCCCTGCAGGTTCATGCTCTACAACATTCGAGAGTACGACCCCTGCTTGACACAGGAAGCACTATGTCCTAATCTAGGCACTTGTCATCTCCCCGTCTGGGACTACTGCAACTCGGCTGGTTGGCTGGCCTCTCCTGCCATGCCATTAAACCCCTACAACTTCATCCAGAATGCCGCAGGCCTGGCCTGGTGTTCAACCTTCCCAAGTTCTCTCATCGCCACTCCTCCTCCGGGCACACCCACTGGCTTTCCAGCCAAGCTCGCATCCGCTACAAGCACCATGGTGCTTGCCTATGGAGCAGTGAGGGGAACGGGCACCTCTGTACCTTCGGGCTTCTGATCAGTCCCTCACACCCAAACGAGGGCATTACAGTGCCCATCCACCTCTGGCCTGTTGGCTCCTCTTCTTCTGCGGAAGCACAGCTCCCGCCTAGCCCAGCCGGGAATCTGCTCGCTGCTGTCCTGGCACCCTAATGGTGGAACAAGCCTCGCCCACGACGCCCAGGACAGCGTGAGTCACTCACCACCTTTCTTCCGGAGACATTTGAAACCCCACCTCTTTAAGGAATACCTGGGATAGGATAGCATCCTTCACCCCCCCAAAAAAAAAAATGTAAAGTGATTATCCCACTGGCTATATAGGGGCGTGAACGCACTATCTGGTGAGTCGCCTGGACAAGAGCCGCTCAAATGATCGAAATGTCTCTTGAGCAAGGCAATTTAACCCTAATTGCTCCTGTAAGTCGCGCTGTTTGATAAGAGCGCCTGCTACAATGACCAAAATGTAAATGTAAATGTTCTCAAATGTGTAAACGTGCATTATTAACCCAAAACAACCTAATGATGTCTTTAAGACATTACTAATCCAGTCTGAGTAAGGTCTATTTGATCTTCATGCTACATTGATGTCCAAGAAACATAAAGTAAACGGGGTAAGAGAGGTGGGACAAATCTCTATGCCTACAGCATGGTGGAGTAGATAGAGTGAGAGAAAGAGCCTGCATCCCGAGGGTGAGTCATTGAGCATGTATTATAAAACAGGCCCCATGATCCATCTGTAGGCGCCAGGTGCTTTCTAGCCCGAAGAGCAGGGGGCCCTGTATTACACCTTATCATGGCTCTCTCGTCTGGAGCTTTTTGTGTGAGAGAGACACGCCCTTATACTCCCTCTGCTGAGTTAGGTTTGAATTGGGTAGATGTGGTTTCCCAATATCATTTTTCAGTGAGAGGAGGGGATTTACCCTGTTGGATTTGAGCAATTCCAGCCTCTGTACTGTGCAGACATTTCAACAACAAAAATGTCAGGGATTAGGATGTACTGTTCTCCTTTCCCAAGGGAGCTGCTCTACTTAGAGAGAGAGCCAGCGAGAGAGAGAGAGACAGAGAGAGAGAGTCAGCCACAGTGGTGATGTTTTAGGGTTTGTGTGGACTCTATTAATAGATGATCATTCTAAGACCGAGTGGGAACATATTGAACTCGGCTACCGCAGGGGCAGGTGGAAGAGTGGGAACATATTGAAACCTGCCAGCGCAGGGGGCAGGGTGGAAGAGTGGGAACATATTGAACTCACAGCGCAGGGGGCAGGTGGAAGAGTGGGAACATATTGAACCTGCGAAGCAGGGCAGGTGGAAGAGTGGGAACATATTGAACTCACAGCGCAGGGGCAGGTGGGAAGAGTGGAACATATTGAACTGCACACGCTAGGGGCGGGCAGGTGGAAGAGTGGGACAGGCTGAACTCACAGCAGGGGGCAGGTAAGAGGGGGGAACATATTGAACTCAGCAGCGCAGGCCAGGGGTGGAAGAGTGGGAACATATTGAACTCGCAGCGCAGGGGCAGGTGCGAAAGAGTGGGAACATATTGAACTCTGGCCACCGCAGGGGGCAGGTGGAAGAGTGGGAAACACATTGAACTCGCACTGTAGGGGGCAGTGGAAGAGTGGGAACATATTGAAACCTCACAGCGAGGGGGCAGGTGGAAGAGTGGGGAACATATTGAACTCTGGCCAGCGCAGGGGGGCAGGTAGGAAGAGGGGGGGAATATATTGAACTCGCAGCGCAGAGGGCAGGTAGAGGGGAAGATATTAACCTGCCACCGCAGGGGGCAGGTGGGAAGAGTGGGAACATATTGAACTCGCACAGCGCAGGGGCAGGTGGAAGAGTGGGAACATATTGAACCTGGCTACACGCAGGGGGCAGGTGGAAGAGTGGGAACGACGGTAACTCCAAACAGATAATATCACCGATCACAGCTTTCCTTCACACGCTGCTTATTTTCATCAGTTTAAATTGATCCAAAAAGCTAATTTCAATCCGGTGACAAGTGGATTTTGACTTCAAATGGCATTCTCGAAATAGTATTTGTCTTTCATGAAATTTATTCTTTAACTTCTATGGATGACGCTGGATATTTGCAGGTGGAATTGTTAAACAGGAGCACCATTATCAGGAAGAAGTTTCAGATTCACACGTGTATTTCTGAAACTAACACTGATTGACACAGATGCAAACCAGCTTAATATATGTTAATGCTGCCCAAACACCGGTAATAAAAAAAGTATTGATTTAAATTGAAATGATAGATTTAATCGGAAGAAAATTAGCGAGATTCCATGTCTCTCTATCGGTCTCAGATGATGCATTCTCCTCTACTTCTTCTTCTTCCTCCTTGCTGATGTCTCCTTGTGAACCGTAGAGTGTTACCAGGCGACTGGTGGCTTTCCTGGGAGCAGGTCCTTGATGAACAGTCACAGTGTAATAGGAGGAGACCTGCCAAGACACCACAACACAGCACACACACATACACACTGTATAACAAAAGTATGTGGACACCCCTTCAAATTAGTGTTTGACTATTCCAGCCACACACCGTTGCTGACTGGTGTATAAAATCGAGCACACGGCCATGCAACTCCATAGACAAACACTGGCAGTAAATGGCCTTACTGAAGAGCCTTCAGTGACCATAATACACACACACACACAGATACAGTTGAAGTTAGAAGCTTACAACACCTTAGCCAAATAATACATTTAAACTCAGTTTTCAGGGCAATTCCTGACATTTAATCCTACGAAAGATTCCCTTGGTTTAGGTCAGTTGGATCACCACTTTTATTTTAAGAATGTGAAATGTCAGAATAATAGTAGAGAGAATTATTTATTTGCTTTTATGTCTTTCATCATATTCCCAGTGGGTCAGAAGTTTACAACACTCAGCATTTGGCAGCGTTGCTTTTAAATCTGTTTATCTCGGTCAAACGCCGGGTACCTTCACAAGCTTCCTACAATAAGTTGTGTGAATTTTTGGACCGCTTCCTCCTGGACAGAGCTGGTGTAACTGAGTCAGGCTTGTAGGCCCCTTGCTCTCGCACACGCTTTTTCAGTTCTGCCCACAAATGTTCTATAGGATTAAGGTCAGGGCTTGGTGATGGCCACTCCAATACTGACTTTGCTGTCCAAGCCATTTTGCCACAACTTTGGAAGTATGCTTGGTGTCATTGTCCATTTGGAAGACCTATTTATGCTCAAACTTCTTTAACTTCCTGACTGATGTCTTGAGATGTCGCCTTTCAATATATCCACATAATTTTCCTTCCTCATGATGCCATCTATTTTGTGAAGTGCACTAGTCCCTCCTGCAGCAAAGCACCCTCACAGAATGATGCTGCCACCCCGTGTCACTGCTGGGATGGTGTTTCCTTCGGCTTGCAAGCTACCCCGTTTTCCTCCAAAACACATAACGATGGTCATTATA